>NW_026055810.1:0-197794 GCF_023758015.1 Alternaria viburni
ACCCCCCCCCCCCCCCCCCCCCATCACTAACCCCACCCAGCCCAAAATGCGCTTCCAAATCCTCCCCCTCCTCCTCGCCAGTGCCACAACCACCCTCGCCTGTTTCCAAACCTCCCGCTGCAGCGCGCCCAACGGCCCCGACATCGCCGTGCAATCCAACGGCGTGAACGATCCAGAGCACAACCAAGCCCAATTCACCGTTGCCTTCAAAGACGGGCGATATGGACCCGAGACATTTGTTGGGATGGTGAACCATCTTAGATGCGACGTTATTGTCAAGATTAAGAGCCCCGCGGCGAATGATCAGTTGCAGTGCTGGGTTGTGCCGCCGGGGGAGCAGTGTAATTTGGATGTTAGTATTGCGGGGATTTGGTGGAGGCAGAGCTGTACTTCGTAGGTTGGGGGATGGGGATGGAGAAGAGGTGGATACGGGAGTTGGTAGAGGTCGAATACAAAACTCATCGGAGCTCGGAAACTATTTTCACCATTGCACATTGCGCACCTGAGCTTGGTGCTGCTGTGGATGATAGATTGCTGACCGCTTTTCTTCTGGCTCCATAGTCAGCTTGAACTTTTGCTCATTTAGTTCGACGTATGTTCTTTCTAGATCACCACGAAGATTGATCCCTGCTATGATGCCAAGAAAATTCCTGACATCATGTCAGGAATTTCCTTGGCACTTCGAGTACATGTGGAAGGTCTTGGGGCGTCAAGGGTATGCAGCGCCCGTTCAAGCAGTCAACGCACGCGTGGTCGCACTCTAATACATGCAGCTGGAACGCCTCCAGCCGTGCACCTTGAACACATTGGCTGAACCGCTGTGTCGGATAGTACTCGACCAACTTGAACCAGGATCAGATCAAATCGCCGCTGGCGACAGCCCCCATACAGGAAGCCTACGAAGAGACCGTTTTACCTAGATACATAGCCTCACCGCAGAACGCTAAACGAGTATCTCTCACCAATAGAAGCGATAGCGCAAGCCCCCACCCACCGGAAAGCACGACGTCTTTTGTATGTGAGAAGAAACGCCCTCTACCGGAAAGTGCGGTTAGCATTCGGCATACGCTCGAATGTCGGTGATTGGCCATGTCCGGTTGCTCCTGGCACGGAACGCAGTGGAGCTCTCGCCTCGCTCCTGTACCAGGGCGTCAGCGTCATTAAGCGAACCCGGGTGTTGTATCTACTGGCGAATGAGAGGATCAGTCCACCCAACCAGAGAACATGTCCGTCCAGTCATCGTCCTGCTGGCAGAGCTAGGACAATAAAGTACGACCGGCGCTGCAGAGGCTCCCCTGCGAAGTGCCCGCATTAGCAGCTGTGTGGCGCACTAAAGCCCCAGCTTAAGCAGCACCAGATCAAGCTGTTGTATGAATTGATCTCGAAAGGCGGTCGCGTCAAACAGCAACTGAGCCTTTCATTTTTGCAAATCCGTCAACTCAAAGAGCTTCTATCGTTCAGTAGTACGCATTATCGTTCTAGATATTGACGGTTGTGAAGTACCAGACCCAACAATGGAAATCAATAGTAAGACTCTCATCCCATAATCTACGGCTGTATGCTTATAAGACTCGATAGATACTGTATCGCAAGACGTACGCGCTATCACCACCGGATGGTCGAAAGAAGCCATCTTTGCTCTTCTAAGCGTCTTCCTCACCGTACTACTCGCTTTAGCCGGAATCGCATTTCGATACTACATGAGAAAAGGTGTGCTCGGGCATCAGCGGCTCAGGAAGCGTGGTTGTGTACATGCGGGTGAGCAACACAACCAAGTCGAGATATCTAATGGATACTGACAACCATCAGACGAGGAGGGCAGCACGGGGCAGACGTTAAAGACCTCTTGCTGGGTTGAACTGGCTGAAGCCAGACGTTATCAGCAACAAACGTATACTTCCATTTCGAGGCTGCGAAGAGGGCCCAGGTCGTAACCATCGTACGGAAAGCGATACCAGTGCGGAGATGAAGGCTGGGTAGCGCACAATCTTGTACTTTCAGTAGCCCTCCGGAGATGCGCTATAAGGAGATATGAGAGGTGTTGAAAGGTACCTAGGTAGGAAGTGGCAGGGTGCGCCAGGCTTGGTGATAGCGAAAACGGACGGAGGTTGGGAGATGATTCGAGCTGGCAAGCCCGAAAGATGCGCTGAACATAGTCGTAGGAAATGTACAAATGTTGTGCTACTTCGTTCAGATGCTTGAATGACGATGTAGTACTCTTCGTCGGTTACATTCGTTTTTGCTTGTCACGGAGGACTAGGCAGAGACAGAGGGTGTAAGAGGGCGGTATTACTCGTCGCGATGGTAGAAATGACTGGTTCAAGAAAGACTTGAAGTGTCGCAGGTGTGATGGCGAACGGATCGCCTGGAGTGAACGGCAGATCTCCATCACCCACGTGCCCTCGCGTCGCGCTAACCCCATCCGACAACCCGGCCCAAGCTCTTCTCTTCCCCACACGCATGTGCCGACGGCCCCTCGACGCGTCGTCACCAGCCCAATGGCCCCCGATGTAGCCTCCATGACCTCGACGCCCTCCACGCCTGCCTTGAAGCCATCGCAGAAACCGCCGTCCGGCCCCAACGTCCTCGAAGTCGTCTTCGGCTCGCTGCTCATCCAGCCGTGGTACCCGTCTTTCTACCCGGAGGAGCTTGTAGGCCGACGCGTAGAGCGGCTGTATGTGTGCCAATGGTGCTTCAAGTATAGCAAAGAGTTGGTGGGGTTTATTGGGCATCTGGTAAGCTTTCGGACGGATATGCGGTGGGTGTGAGAGTTGGATTGGAGAGCTGATGAGGTGTAGAAAGCATGTCCTCTGCGCAATACACCCCCACCGGGTGTCAACGTCTACACGAAAGATAACTACTCACTATACGAGATCGACGGCGAGAAACATAAGCTCTACGCACAGAACCTATCGCTCTTCGCCAAGCTCTTCCTCGATACCAAGTCCGTCTTCTACGACGTTACAACATTCCTATACTACCTCCTCGTCGCGCACAACCCCACACCGGAGATACCGAATACCAGTTTCGGCGACGATGCAGAGGCGAGTGGAGTCGGTGCGCAAGGGCAGGTCGTGGGCTTCTTCAGCAAAGAGAAGATGAGCTGGGACAACAACAATCTCGCATGCATCTTGGTGTTTCCGCCGTGGCAGAAGCAAGGACTGGGGCAGATACTCATGGGCGCGAGTTATGAGATGAGTAGACGAGAGGAGAGGCTGGGTGGGCCTGAGAAACGTAGGTCGACGTCGTATTAGCGCATGGTACCGCTGCTAACACTACTACTATTACAGCGCTATCGGATCTCGGTCGCATCGCATATATACATTACTGGTCGCAAACGCTCGCTCGGACGATACTGGCTTGCCCTTCCAAGAAAACACTTACAGTGCAAGACCTGCGCGAGAAGACGTACATTGTGCCCGAAGATATCATTGCGACATTACAGGCTATGGACGTGCTGGAACAGAAGAAGAAAGGAGGTGCCGACGCTGTCATCAATAAAGCAAGGGTAAGGGCTTGGGCAGATACACACAAGGTGGACCTGAAGGCAATTCCTGTCGACCCTGATGCCTTTGTCGTGAGGGAAGTCAGTCGAAGTGTGAGTGAGGAGTCGTGAGGCTTGTAGACGGAGTAGATGCAGAAGTATGAGATACCCAGAATCTATTAGTTTGATTGAGCTCGAAAAGCCGAAGGAGAGGCATCTCTGTATTGCTATTTGGGACGGCCAAGTGAACAGGAATGTCACAGTCGTTCTCTCGTACCCGGAATCGATCACCCGCTCGTTTCTTATATGCCACCTCTACCTTCCCTGGAATGTCTCCTCATCCAATGGTCGGCGCACATCACACTTCATAGTCTGCCACTCTTTTACTTGCTTTCAGAAGTGTTTAGTCTTACGGTTGTTCTACTATATGATTAGCATGGCAATGGGTCCGATACTATAGATGCATGAGTGAAACTTCTCAGAATAAGATTTGTCGATCAAGATCGACGGTATACGCGTTCCATTTTCGTGGCGTCGACGTTTCCCCTGTTCTTGGCTACAATGCTTGCGTACAGCACTATGGTGGATGATGTTACTACGGAACTTTATCGTAAGTTCAGCTCCTGTCAGGCAGGCAGAATCGCGGGGGTTGTTTCAACACCAGCGATCATATGATCTGGATCTAGATGAGCATATTCGACGAGTTGGACCTGGAGGGGAGCCGATTGTTATGTGTGGCCAAAAGTATGTTTGGCATGTTGGAGACGTGAGTGGTAAAGATACTTTTATCACTGTTTCCTTGCTCAACTCAATATCTTATCTATAGCCCCCAAACGACAAGAGTCGGAGAGGAAAAATTTGGGCACCGGCATCAAACATCCACTGGAAGAGTTGGACATGGGCGTGGTATTTTCTGTCCTTCGGGATCATCCCTCGCTCCATCGTGGACTGCCATCAGCAGCTGCGCATCGATTCACACACAACGTGCATCAAAAATACTAGACGAAGTCCTCGACCCATACCTATTTTCGTCGTCGTAGACTCGACATACCGTCGAAACGCCAAAGACGTCATGCATGAGTTCGCCGGTCTCCGAATCTACTCGCCTCGACAAGTTGAAACTTGGCGCGTGGAGTAAGCCCTCCTTCTAGAATCCCAAGCCTGATCTTTGCTGGGAACCCTAGCACGGGGAAGAGTCAAGATGCGAAACGCGAGAGCGAGCAAGTGGAGTGAACCAGATAGCAGAACTGCACGTTGCTCACCTCGACAATCCTGGTTCGGGGTTGCAGTAGCTCGTTGACGTGGCAGTGAGTGAGCAGCGGAGGACCATGGGCTCGTTAACGAACCGCCCACGAAACAATAGCAAAGTTGCTTCACCACTGGACAGAGTTTGGTATGCAAATGCATCACCACGATGCGGGTCGACAGAATTAGCAGACTGTGGAAGCGTGGAGGAAGAAAGGGCACGCGGTGATGGGGGGCCCACATAGTGGGGTATTCGATCGCTTGACGGGCTCAACGGGACGTCATTGGGTACACGCGCGGCACTTCCGGTGCACACCCGGTCAGCTCTGCCAACGTTAACTCGCATGCATGCGCAAGGCGGTGACTGAGTGGCTGCACAATATTCCTCGTGTGTCGTTGCTTCTTCCAGTTCAACATGCGTTCTCCCTTTGTCCTTCCCCCATTCCAAACTATACCCGCATCGCCCGTGATTATGGCGCACACCAGGGTACAGATTCAGCAGGCCTTGAGGCGTACCACGACATCCACACGATTTGCGAGCCTTGTGCCGTTCAGCCTCTAGAGTCGTACAACGTGTGCTTGTAATCGCTTCAGCATGCAAGGAATCGCAAATCGCACGGAAACGTCACGCACTGTCTATATTCATCTTTTTCCCGCACACCCATCACCTACACTCCCCCGCACCGCGCCATCGCCCCCTCTCTGCTTACACAGCTGGACCCTGTAAACAATACGTAGCATGGTGGGTAGACAATATAAACACGCTCTTTGCCTCTCTCTCTGCCCTGAACTACCGTATTGCTTTTGGAAACTGACGTAGATTACCCCGATACTTAGTCGGATCATACAGCAGCAACAGCAGCCTTTGAGGGCGCAGGTTCACCTCCCCGACAGCGCAGTCCTCCCACCGGCAATCCGAAATACCACTACGACGGCCTCCATGACATAGGCACGAGTTCAGCTGCTAGTGCACCACACACTAGACGTCGTCCATCACGCACCAGTTCGGGCAGCAAGGGTACTCCACCTTCGGCGTCACCGCCACGCAGCGACGACCATGACGAGAGCGAGCAGAGATCTAAACAGCCTCGCAACACTCTGAAGAAGCTACTAAGACGCGACTCACATCATACCGACACTACTGGATCGAGTTCACAGGCCAAACAGGAAGAGTTGGATGAGGAGGGCAGTAACGTCGGCTACATGCCCCGGCTCGGTCAAATAAGAGAAAGCAAGAGCAAGGTCAGCACACGTTCAAGACGACGAGGGAGCTCTGCTGTTGGTACTCCGGTCGATCCGCGGGTTCTGCGCCGCCGGCATACTGGGGACGACGCCGCGAAACGCTCACACGCACGTGGTAAACACAGCTCGCTGCAACGGCATGCTGGGAATATGGCCAACATGTCAGATCCCTCTCTGGTCTCGAGTGTGACGCAACAGTCAGATGCTTCGGGTGGCAGTAACTCCACGCTGATGCAGAGACCGTATGGCGGGTATAGCCAAGTCGCCGAGTACCAAGAGTCTGAAGAAAGCCAGAGTCCGCCCGCATCCACGGCGATGCAAAGCATTACTTTCAACAACATGGATGCCGCCCAGGCAGGAGTGTTTCAGTTTCTACAATCTGAAGACACACCTGGAAGTCCTACGCCTACGGACCTTCAGGCTATGCCTCCGTCGACTATTGCCTCGTCATCGTCTTCCTCGTCAGGTGACACTCAGCATGACGATGGAAGATCGTCTGTAGCAGCAGACTCACAGCATCCTGACTCCGCCATGACCTCACCAGCCTCCACGCGGCGGTCCCTCCAGACATCATCACACCAACCCAACCAGGAATATCGATCATTCAAGAAGCCGTTGTACGCCAGTAGCTTTGTGCATGGCCCTAGAGATGACGTCGAAGCCAACCAAGAAGCGGGCAGTGAAGAGGGGAGTGAAAGTGGGTCAGAGAGCGATGAGGAAGTTAATCAAGGAAACCAGGTTCCCAACAAAGAGCCGGCAGTAACGACCCCTCCTCGAGCTCCGTCGACGACGTCTCATCAGAGTGATCCGCACGCCAGACGTCTCAAGCAGCAGGAACGCGAACTTGCTAGCCATATCTTCCAAAGACCACAGCCGTATGGAGACTACCAATATGGCGCAGAGCAACACCCCTACGGTTATCCTCCGATGCCGATGTACAACCAGCAAGGCTATTCTGGTGCATCTCCGGCTCCAGTGCCTGCGGCAATCAGTTCCCCACCAGCATGGGCACCTATGCCTTCATTCCCAGCTCCGCTAGCCATAGGATATGCGCCTCACCAGTCCCCGGAAGCAGTGCATGCGCATCCACTATCGATACGGCCAGCTGACAGCCAGCTCCAGCACGTGCCGCCACCTTTCACCCCACATCCAGGGCAGCCGCCACTCTATCAACAGCACGCGCCACTGCCCAACCAGACCCGACAAACGGTGGTGGGATATGAACTCCTCGCCAACGAGCTTAGCGGATCGACTCAGCCCAGCTCCCATGGCCGGAAACATCTCGTGCCCATGTACCGAAAGTTTGAGCATCTAAACCACCGCGTCTTGCTGCATCTCCAGGACGAAACTTGCGAGCTCGAGGAAGAGCTGCGTCACCTAGACGAATGCATAGCCCAGATATCGCCTCGAGATGCGTCAGGGTACGCGTACCCTGCGTCGCGGCGGGGTGACGCACGCTACGGAAGTGAAATGCACTTCAAGAGGACCGAACTCCTGGGGCGCATCTACCAGAAGCTAGAGCAATACAGTAAGTTGTGGCTAAGCCGGAAGCAACGAGTCGGAACGCCATGTCAACATGGGGATCGTCGCTGCTACCGATCAAGAGTGTTCCGCTGACTCGGTACAGACAAGGCTTTATCTTCGTTTAGCAAGCTCTCCAAAAGTCTCGATCCCGCGTCTGCGGAGGATATCACAGCCTACCGCGAGTGGATGGATGAGCATGACCCGATTAATGAGGAGGAATCCCAATTCCTTGAGGAAGACGCCGACCTAGTCACTCTTCCGCGGAAAGTTCCTTCTTCCTCATCTTCTTCTTCTTCTCCTCCCAGCACGGCAGCTCCGGCTGCCGGCCAAGATCAGTCAGCAATATGGTTTCCACTAACCCTGGTACTACCCCTCATGGCGTTTGCGATAGTCCCCAGCTTGCTCGGACGGCTCCTCGTTATCGTGCTTATCGTTGGTGCGGAGCTAAAGATGGTCACGTCGACCCCTCAGCTCAGGAATATGCTGTCTACGCGTGAGTGGGCTGCGGCAGCTTCAGTGTAAGTCATTTTCTCTTTCTCAACTTCCCGCCCGCGATGCAATATCGCGGACGTCTGCACCGTGACGTCTACATCCTCAAACGGGCAAGACGGGCGCGTGGGGCGAAGAAACTCTCACCCCGTTCGGAAATTTCCAGGACATGCTTTCGGACGGAAACATGTCAGAAACGTCTTTTTACCCACGCATTATCCGGTGCCTTGGCCGGTTCCTGAGGCGCGCGCGGGTGGTTGCCTGCAGTTGGTGAGAGATGACGAGGCTAACGCAAGCAGCTATTTCGGGGTGAATGTGCTCCTCGCAGCCGTGGTGCGCTGACGGGCGGGCTGAAAGTGTCGCTTGACTCGCAGGGCACATGCAGGCGCGCGTGCATGCGAGGTGGAGGAGTTTGGCGGCCACGGCGCCATGATCGCCCATGGTTTTCGCGGGCGCACGGGCCTATTTGCAGGCGGAGCAGCAGCGCAAGGCGCGTCAAGGTGTCCAGGTACCGTATGCTCCCGCACAGCGAGTCTGACCGAGGAGATGGGCATGCAAAGTGTGGAGTCTTCGGTTTCTCGGTTTCCCGTTTTTTCTCGTTATTACTGCAGTTTTTTTCTCCCTGGCCTTCTTCTGGCGTCGCGTACTGTACAAGATGGATGTGTGTAAAGTGCTGTACTATATGGTTCGCAGGCGTTCACTCTATTGTCCGGCACGGCGCGGCGCATAGTCATGGGAAAGAGGGTGTGAGGTGTGCATTGCAGCGCAGCTCACTAGAGATATTGGAGATTCGGCTCCATTGGCGCTCTCACCTTGGCCCCAATATTTTTCTTCGGGTCTTTTTGCTTTGTGGTCATCTAATGGTAAACTGTAAACTGTAAACGGTAAACGAGGTCCGGATATGCTGTCTCCCGCCAGCCAGTAGCGGCTACCAAAGTACTCTATCCAAAGCATGTGACATGAGTCGCCAGGACTCGCAGGATCAGTTACAATCTCCAGTTCTGAAGGAAGCGACGCGGAGCGGGGCAATGGCGTGATGAGAATGCTGCAGGTGATGGACAGGCGGCGGGAATGTGACGGAGTCATTTATAGACCACTGTGCAAGCAAGTGCAAGTACGGTTTGGGCAGTTGTTCCGCGGCGATCAAAAGTCTTGTGGCGCATTGTATTGGTATGGCGGTATTTGATCATCCACGTCGGCGCTAGGACGACATGGCTATCAGCGATGTTGGAGCATTACATTGCGATAGTCGTCGTTGTGCAGCGAATGTGCGCCACGTATGTTTCGAAACTTTTTTGCCAGCGGGCGGACAAATGGTAGAGATCATCGGACCGAGATGAGATGGTGATGGGTTGATCGACGACGGAGGACAATGTTGTATGTACAGTACGGGTCAGTATCTATGCAGAGTAATCATGTCTTGTAGGATGCGATTGAGCGAGTCGATGGCGGCGGGTCGGACTTTGCGATGGCATGCCCTTGTCCATCGACGACGGGCGGACTGCATGCTGGGCTGGGCAATTTTCCTAGTACACTTGTGCGGGCAGTAAGGCAGGCCAGCGCTCTGGCCACCTCCACATCTCGTGCAGCCCGCCGCCACGGCGTTGCCTGGCGTTGCTAAGCGTGCGAAGCTGTCGGCAGCGAAGGCCTCCGGTAGCTGCACAAGTCCACGGGTTATTCACGCGGGTCGATGGACTAGACGTCGGGCAGATTGACCACCTGGGCATGTGATGAGATGCAGGCTACAAGTCAATGTAGAGAGCGTCGGGCTTGACGTGTGCTAGTCGGGCTTAGCCAGGAACCAGCTTGGTCGGTTGGGCGCGGACCACGTTGCTGCTTCAGGCACGTCGAGGTGGTGGTTCAGGGGCAGGCGAGCAGCTGACGACGGTTTCGCACCCATGCCGACTCCATGGCCTTGCTATCTGGCGCGCGCAGGCAGGTGGGTGGCCGTTTGCCCCTGCCTCGTTTGACGTCCCACCTGCGGCCTCCACATGCTTGGCCCTCTCCACTCTGCAAGACACTGAAACACCCATTCAGACCATCTCCTACTCTACCGTACTAGGTGGACACTGCCTGCAAGTCACTTTCACTCTCACCTCCCGCACCAAGTATCCCCCACCCCCGCCGTTGCTGTCACCGTCACTGCCACTGTCGCTGTCGCTCCTGCCATCTGCATCTGAAGCGGAAGTCGCGCCATCTGGAATGTCGCAGCCTGCCCATTGTCTCCCACCACTCACCGTCTGAGCTACCCCTCGCCCTCGTCGCGACTCCCGGTGACTGAGGCACCCCCTAAATTAATCCAACCAACACCCACGCTGCCTGCACCGCCCGTCGACCTCTCGCGCCCTCTCGCTGGACGGGCCCTCCCGCTGCAATTCCCCGTTGCTCCGTCGCCGTCGCTGATTGACCCAACCCGCCCGACCGCGACCGCGCACACAAAGAAACAAAGTCGCCGTCTCCGCCCTGCCCGTCGCTCTCGCCGCGACTCCCCCGACCCGCCATGGCCGTCTCTATGCTGCATGCCCCCTCGCGCGCCTCGACGTCGTCCTCGTCGTCGTTTGTCCCCGTCTCGCGCCAGAACACAATGTCGTCGCACGATGGCTCGCGCTCGGTGCGCCAGTCGAAGCGCTACTCCGTCACAGCCCTGTACCTGTCCATGTCCGCCAAAGACAAGGAGCTCGAGATTGAAGATGACCTGGCCCGAGGTACGCCGCCATTGCCTCATAATACACTACAATAAACTAACCTCCGCAGCTCAGAAGATACTCCGCGAGCTTAAGGCCAAGATCTCGTCGCAGTCCAAGAAGAACTTCGTCCTGGAAAAGGATGTGCGCTATCTCGACTCGCGGATAGCCCTGCTGATCCAGAACCGCATGGCATTGGAAGAGGTGCGCCCAACGCTGCACACACCCCGCGCTTGCACTGACTATCCCGCAGCAGAATGAAGTCGCCGACCACCTGGGAGACGGCCTCGAACTCCAGGAAGGCTTCTTTCCCAACGACGAGAAGACGCAGAAGTACGGCAACCTGCTCTTCCTACTCCAATCTGAGCCACGCCATATTGCCCATCTGTGTCGACTCGTCTCCATGGCCGAGATTGATGCCCTACTGCAGACTGTCATGTTCACAATCTACGGAAACCAGTACGAGAGCCGCGAAGAGCACTTGCTCTTGACCATGTTCCAGGTAGGTTGCGCCTCCAGCTTTGCGCATCACAGCTAACCTCGCTCAGTCTGTACTCACGTATCAATTCGATAACACCCCAGATTATAGCTCGCTCCTCCGTGCCAACACACCCGTCTCGCGCATGATGACCACATACACCCGCCGAGGACCCGGTCAGAGCTACCTCAAGGTCGTCTTGCAGGACAGCATCAACTCGCTCATCGAGCTGAAGGACCTCGATCTTGAGATTAACCCGCTCAAGGTGTACGAGAAGATGGTCACTGAGCTCGAGATCCAGGGAACCCTTCCCGCAAACCTGCCCAAGGGCGTTACCGCAGAGCAGGCTGCCGAGAACGAGACGGTACAGAACATCATCACACCGCGAGTCAACATGCTCATGGAGATTGCCAACAACTTCCTCACAACCATCATCAAAGGCCTCGAGGAGACGCCATACGGCATCCGATGGATATGCAAGCAGATTCGAAGTCTGTCGAGACGAAAGTACCCTGATGCCCAGGACCAGACCATTTGCACTCTCATCGGAGGCTTCTTCTTCCTGCGCTTCATCAACCCCGCCATCGTCACCCCAAGATCGTACATGCTCATCGATGTGCTGCCAGCAGAGAACCCCAAGCGGACACTAACGTATATCGCCAAGATGCTGCAGAATCTCGCAAACAAGCCATCGTATGCCAAGGAGCCATACATGGTCAAGCTGCAGCCGTTCATCCACCAGAACAAGGAGCGAATCAACAAGTTTCTGTTGGACCTGTGCGAGGTACAGGACTTTTACGATACTCTCGAGATGGACAATTACGTTGCTCTGTCTAAGAAGGATCTAGAGCTCTCGATTACCCTGAACGAAGTGTATGCGACGCACTCGCTTTTGGAGCGACATGCAGCTGAACTGGTAAGCAATCACACATCCATGCGCATTGCCGTACTAACAAAACCAGGCCAAAGAAGACAGTTCGCATCTAGGCGTCATTCTCAATGAGCTCGGCTCCGCGCCAGCACAGCTTCCCCGGAAAGAGAACAGAGCCATCAACCTCCCGCTATTCAGCAAATGGGAAACGCCGCTTGACGATCTGACCGCAGCGCTCGATATTACGCAAGAAGAGATCTTCTTCATGGAAGCCAAGTCGACATTCGTCATGATCCTTCGTTCGCTCCCTTCCAACACGTCCATCACGCGACGGCCATTGCGCCTCGACAGGATTGCGGAAGCAGCTGCCACGACCAAGAACGACTCTGTTATGGTCAAGAAGGGTATCCGTAGCATGGAGCTGCTCAGCCAACTGCAGGATCTTGGCGTGATTGACAAGGAAGACGGCTTCTCATTGCTCCGAGACGAGGTCGAACAAGAGCTGGTGCACTTGGGTTCCATGAAGGAAAAGGTCATTGAAGAGACACGGAAGCTCGAGGAAGTGTTCCGCACCATCCGCGACCACAATGGCTTCCTAGTCAGCCAGCTTGACACGTACAAGTCGTATCTCCACAACGTCCGCAGTCAATCTGAAGGCAAGACAAGGAAACAGCAAAAACACCAAGTCCTCGGACCCTACAAATTCACCCACCAGCAGCTCGAGCGAGAAGGCGTGATTCAGAAGAGCAATGTCCCGGAGAATAGGAGAGCCAACATTTACTTCAACTTCACGAGCCCGCTCCCCGGCACCTTTGTCATCTCCCTCCACTACAAAGGGCGGAATCGCGGTCTTCTCGAGCTCGACCTCAAGCTCGACGATCTGCTGGAGATGCAAAAGGACAACCAAGAAGATCTGGACCTCGAATATGTCCAGTTCAACGTGACCAAGGTACTGGTCCTCCTCAACAAGCGATTTGCACGTAAGAAGGGATGGTAGATTCGTCTCCTCCCTGCGCGCGACATTGCGTACACCACGTCACGAAAAAGATACGATACCCCCGATTATTACTACGTCTTTCCTGCTGTTTGACGCCCCGACACCATCTACCTACACTCATTTCCCGATTCCTTTCTCATTACTACTACCCAACAACAACGCGGAACAAAAAAACCCGTCTCTACGAATCATCTAGTCATCAGCCCGGAGTACAGGCGTATATTGGGCGCAATCTCCTATATTTTCGAGGATACCCCCACCCCCGGTGAAAGGACTGGTTTGGGCTGCTGCTGAGGATACGGTGGACATGTCTGATTCCGTTTTTCGCAGTTTACTTCCTTTTTGGTGGTTGTTCTGCCGATGGTTTTGTTTTGTTTTTGGTTTCTAGCGCGCTCTGTTTACTATGGAGGTTATGCAGTCCTTTTTTGTTGTTCATGTGCTTTTTCTCATAACCTTTTCAAAGTCTCTCGCTACTAATTACGAGTTCGTCGGCAGGTATCCGAAGTTCCTACCTCGCTGCTGTTTTGATTGGCAGTTTTTATCAGAGTCGTTCTTGCGAGCGAAACACACGAGCGAAACACACGAGCGATATCCACAGTTGGTTTTGTACGATATATAGGAACGCGTATGCGAGTATGCGATGGTGTTTTTTTGGAAGCAAGCTGCGCGGTTGCCGACTGATGCAGAGTGGGCTGGTGTGTGGTTTATCTTGTCCCTCCAATTGAATTGAGCGTTTGTAGCTCGTCATTTTGATACTTCGACTTGTGTGGTGCTCGTGTGTGTGATGTTAACAAGACTATTATCACCTTGATGAACAGCTCAGTGGTGCAGCATGGATATGCATGCGTTGTTTCGATGCGCACGTCAGGTACGGACCGACATGCGATAACGCCTCCCTTGTCGCTACGTCACCTGTCTCGCCCACAGTACCCGAATGACCTGATTCTCCCCCACATATTCGCAATCGCAATCGCGGCTCTGGCATGTGCAATCCGATGATAGCCAGAATGATGAATGCACAAGATCAAGACAGCGGAAACCGCACCGGATGGCGTCGGCTTCAACAGTCGACACTACATCGTCAAAATAGATAAGCAGATAGATAACAGGTACACTTCCCCTACACTTCCCCTACACCTACAGTATAATAGTGCCTAATGCATGCATGCATCATGCGAGATGGCAACCACGCAACACACCCGTGGCCGCCTCATGCACACGCAAGACGCAAGACACCACGGTGCCAGGCCAGGTGCGGAGCGGGTGCCTGTCACACGTGCCCCACGCCGATACAGTGAGGCGTGAGCGGAATGTCGGAATGGGGGTAGGCGGCCAATCACAGCAACACACACTTGCGTCCGCGGCTTGTCGATCGGCTAAGAGTCCGGGGTCTGCGGTGGAGCTGCGAGGTTAGGGTTGGAGGGAGGAGTCAGGCAGACGCGATGCGGACTTGGACTGGGCGGTGCGGGCTATACCGCGGACGGGCTTGGGGTGCTTGGGGTGTCCGAGGCGTATGACTGTTACTCCTCGTTGTCGTTGTTCTTCCCTACTTCTATCTACTCTTGTTCTCTTGTTCTCTGGTGCTTTTGGGGAATTGTATGTCTGATTGACTGAGTAACGGCTGTTCTGCTCGTCTGGTCTTATTAGTCCTTATCTGCATTACATACCTACCTACCACCCACTACATCTATCTCTCCAGCAACCAGCAACTCCCTCCCACCATGTCGTCATCCTCATCCACCGCCATCGCGATACCCAAGCGTAAGGGCAAGGGCCCTGCGTCTTCTCACCACCACCACCACCACCACCACTCCTCGTCGTCGTCATCCTCGTTCGCGGCGTCCACGCCCTCGACGCCGAATACCTATACCCACAACTACAACTACAACTTCACGCCGTCTTCGAACCGCTTCTCATACAGTAGTAGTGGTGCGGGTGGTAGTGGTAGCTATGGCTCCACACCTTCGTCTTCTTCGTCGTCTGGTAGCCCTCAGAGCGGTGCGAGCAGTATGCGGCGCCGTGAGAGTCTGATGAGCGAGACGTTTTCGCGGCAGGAACATACTGTTATCAATGTGGGAGAAGAGGAGGGGGAGGGTGCGCTGAGGCTGATTACGTGTGTTAAGGCTAGTCAGGGTTTTGATTGGAATATGGGTATGTGTTTTCCCTCTTTTCTCTTCTTTCTCAGCGGTAGAGTGTAGAGGGCTTGGAGTACGGACTGCACGATGGGCGTGTTGGTTGTATGGAATTGGGCTAATGACGGTGTGTGCGACAGAGATGTTCCTTCCTTCCTACGTCGATTACCACTTCGATGATCTCGAGCGCCGACAGGATCCTGTGAAGGATATTATTGTTACGGATGAGGAGGTTAGGAATATGTTTCCGGAGTAAGAAGTTGGGTTGGTGAGACGGGCGGGGTGGAATGCCTGTGCAGAGATGCGTGGGCATGATACAAGCGCCAGTTCTCAGGAAAAATTGGGATACGACACAATTTGTAGAGAGCTCTGCAATTGTAGGGAGCGTCTTGTAACTGTACGTACAAGGTTCCCTACAGTTGCAGAGCTCCTACACATTGTGTGGTACTCTAAATCTCCCGAGAACTGGCGCCTGATACTGGATGTGCATATGCTTTGGCATTTTATGGATTACGCGGTATTGAGGTTATGTTTATATGGGTTGGGAGAGGCGTTTGGTATGGGATATCATGGGCGTTTGGTTTGAGGGTTGTACATCATGAGAATGGACTGGATGGGTTATGGCGTTGCGGGATGCGTTCATTCGCTCCTTAAAGGGTCTAGGAATCATCTATAAGGATGTATCTCAAATCAAACAAATCACATTTGATGATACATTATCCTGTTTCCGACTGTATCGACTGCGTTGTTCGAGTGCAGCGAGGGAGCAGCAGCCCCACACCTCGGCCCCGATAAGGCAGGCTGATAAGCCGTCGAAGACGCGCGCGGTCCACGTTCCGCGTTCGCAAACAAGAACCATAACAAAGTCGACCACCACAACGACGACCCGCATTCCACCACTCAACACCCTGTTACCGCTCATAAAAGCCACAGTAACATCTCCGCGCAAACCGCCCATCCAACTAAAAAAGCGCACTCACCCCACAAACCCCACCACAGCGCGCCCGCGCAACAACAATCCTCACCCATCACCACGCCTGCCACACCACTCCAAAATGGACGCCTCCCACCGCAAAATCGAACTCCAATCCCCCTCGGACCTAACCTTCCTCACATCCCAGATCCGCACCGCCGCACGCCAGAAACTCGACTTGCACCTCCCGCCCGTGCCCTCCAGCGCTACAAACGGCGATGCGCCAGATGAGCTACGGCGCTCGGTCGAGGACCTCGTCGAGATATTTGTGGCGAAGGTGCTGCAGGGGATAAGGCATAACGTTAGCATCAATGGGATTGATGTTGTGGAGAGTGGGGATGGCGAGGGGATGGATGGGGTTGTCAACCAACATGGTGTAGGAGGAAGTGGAGGGGGAAGAGGGGAAGGGGAAGGAGAAAGTATGGTTGAAACAGTGGAATACGAACCTTTCGACGATAAACTGCGGAGTCAACTATCTGCTACAGTAGCGAAACGCGATGCGCTCATTGCGAAGATAAGCCAGCAACGGAGGACGACGCCGAAAGTTGCGGCGGAGACGTGGATTAAGGGGTTTGAAGAGGAGGAGAGGGTGTGGGCGGCGTTACAAGAAAGTATGGAGAAGGATGCTGCTGCTGCTGCGAATGGGGATGGGGATGTGGCTGGGGTGGAGGCGCTGCAGAGACAAGGGGAGGTAGAGAGGAATTGGGAGAGAGCGGTCACGGGGTTGCAGAGGTTGAACAAGGGGTTGCCGGAGACGAGGGCGAGGTTGGAGAGGGCGGGGGATGTGGTGGGGTACTTGGGGGGTGCGAAGAAGTGAGATGTGCTTTGGGGGAGGTCTGCTATGGGCGTTTTTCTTTTCTGGAGGATATGGGTTGGTTGGGTCTTCGGGAGGTTATGGGATACCCATGTGCATTGCTATTGCAGATGTCTCTTCGGCGGTATGTTAGATTGCTTACTGCCTATGTGGTTACAACACAAAGCATATGAATTGATCTGAAAGGAATGCATATCATGCAAGTATCTTGTACATGCGCTTACATCTCTTTACTTAATAAGACTAAGACTGAGTAGACACCGATTCCATCTCTACAATTCCTTAACCAACCAAACCAAAGCTCACTCCTACACATTACACCATACCCACCCCCCTAAAACCTCGAAACATCCCTCCCAAAAACCCAATTAACAACCCAATAAACCGGCACAAGCACCTTATTCCGCCAACTCACCGTCCTCGTCAAATACGCTCCCCGCCAAATAATCCACGCCACATACCCCTGCAACCTGCCACCCCATTTGCCGCCGCCTTGGAACAACGCGTTCCAGTTACCGATGTAGGCTAGTGTGCCCAGGTCGCGGTATGTGAAGCCCTTTGATGATGGAGAAGGAGGAGTGGATAGAGAACCGTTGTTGAGCCGTTTTGCCAACCAAAAGGCTTTTTGGGACGCGACTTGGGCGGTTGCAGGGTAGGTTGTTGATTCGATTATTCCGCAGTCGCCGAGGGCGAAGACGGAGGGGTGGACTGCTTCTTGCTTACTTTTTTCTTCGGAGTTTTCTGGGGTGGAAGTAGATGGGATGAGTTTGACGCGTAGGTGGTCGTCGGTTATGATGGATCCGGATTTGGAGTCTTTCTTTACTATCCATTTTACGTCTTTGCCTGGAGTGGTGGATTTGGGAGATGGGGAGGAGGAGGAGGAGGGGAGGTAGAGGTCGGTTGGTGCTTCGCGGACAGAGGAAAGGGCGTGGTCGACGAAGGGGTTTTGCATTAGTCCTGTGCCTGGGGGTGGGGTTAGTGTTGTTATCGAGTGCGTCTGAAAGGAGTGTGGTAACGGGGGAAGGAAAAAGAAGGGAGACTTACTCCATACACACATGCCCACACCAATCTCACCCTCTTCCTTCACCTTGAGCGTATACAAGTGATAGTCATCCACATCATCTGAGAAGCTCCTTTCCGCAGGCGCCCCCGGCCTCAACTCCTCAACATGATGGCTCGTCTTGATATCAATGCCCTTACGCTTGAACTTCTGCATCGCATAACCCGCGAGTTTCTGATCAAACATAGGAAGCACCTTCTCCGCGACATCGTAAACAGTAATCTTGTGATACTGAACAAGTTCCGGGTACAGTTTCTTCATATCCTCGTTGATCAGATCGTGCAGTTCCGCGCTGAATTCGATGCCGGTGGGTCCACCGCCCACGACGGCGAAGTTGAGGAGCTGCTTCTTCATTTCGATGGAGGTGGTGGGTAGAGCAGCGCCTTCGAAGCAGGCTAGAATGCGATTTCGGATTCGGCGCGCGTCGCCTACGTCTTTGAGGAAGAAGGCATGTTCTTTCACACCCGGCGTACCGAATGTCTGACTGTAGCATCCCACCGTCACAATCAACTTGTCGTACTCCACATCAAACAGCTTCCCTACTTTCGCTTCCTTCTTCTTCTCCGCCTCCCTCTCTTCCGCTGTCTCCCCAGCATGTCGGTCCGTGGTCAGTGCAACACCTTGTTTCGGGTCGTCAACCGCCTCTTCAATCGTAATAGTTCTATTCTTGAAATCTACATCGTCGGCCCATCCCTGGAAGAAATCGACTTTGGTTCGTCGGCTGCGCACAGGTTCGAGCGCGGTTCGGAATTCCAAGGTGCCGACTGCGGTGGAGGCAAGGAGGGGCGTGAAAGCAAAGTAGGACCGTGGCGATACGACGAGGGTTTGGAACTTGGAGGAGTCGAGACTGCGGGCGACTGTGAAGCCCGCCCAGCCGGATCCTAGAATGACTACGCGCTCGCGGTCTGGGATGGGGTTGTTAGTAGCTGGGGTGTTGTACAAGAGGTACGCTGAGCAAAGAGAACAACGTACTATCTCTCCTCTTATCCAATTGCTCAATGGTGATCATCCGCTTTTGTTCCAAGCTCTTTCCATGCTTTGCGCTTATCAAAGCTCCTGTCCGACATAGCGATGCCGTACGCGACCTCATGGCAGGTGAAGACACCAATTCCCTAACACCACCCGGCAGCAGCGACATACGAGCCGGCGACAGCATTGTTTAGTCTTGACAATCAAAGTGTCAATTGCAATCCTTGAATATTGAACCAAAGGAGTGTTATCAAACTAAAGTTTTATTTATCGACACCCACCCACTCGCCGGGTGCTTGCGGGTCGACCAACGGAAGTCGGCGTTGACGCCATGACGTATGGCTTTTGCAAGCTTGACGCGCCGAATGTTGCCGAGGAAGAGCCCACATGTGATTGTGTGAGAGACTAGAGCTTCGATTGCGCGAAGCATGAGCGTCTTACTCACTTGAGAGGATGCGACAATGTGCCGGATGGTGTAGTCAGGCTGTGTAAGGTTGATGGGTGTGGGAAGCACCGACGAAAAGGGCCGTGAAATCGCGTTCGTCTTGTTATGCGACCGAATACATCAAAAGCGCAGTCTCTCCAATAGCATCGTCGGCAATATTGATGATGAAGTGGTGAATTTGGTGAGCTTGATGGACGGCATTGGCGTTCTCGAGACTGGAGATGGATCTGACGACGCGTCGCATATGCATGATGAAGCCAGCCAAGCGGTTTTCTGCCGTTGCATGCAGCAGTCTGAGTTAAAGGTAGCTATGTTTTCTCTTCATTCCAATGTCATGTCGTGTCGTATCCGGAGTACTGGCAGGACGGAACCCGTGTTTATTCTGATTGTTAGTGCTGCGCCGAATTTGGGCTAGGGCGTCATGCCCGGAGGAAAGCTACTTCCCGATCCTATTCATGACGAGCAACACCACATCATTTTCGCAACCGATCTTCGCTGCATCTTCATTATGTCTGGCTTTCACCAGGCCAGGCAAGCTATTTCTGGGCAATAGTTTCAGCAGCGACAGAATTTCTGCGCACCTATCGACCCAGAAGAATCTACGTAGGTACCATCAACAACACAGGCTGGATCATGACACAGCCGCTTTGAGCAGTCGACTAGCTTGTAGCTCAGCAAGATTGCTTCAGGTAACAAGGTTCGCGCACGTTCAGCCCGGAAAAGTTTCGATAATGTACACGATGGCGACCCTACATGTCATATTCACGGAGGCTGAGTGTTGTGGCGCATCTCGCTTCGATTTGTTCGACGACGAATGGTTGCAGGGTAGCTGCAGGAGCTGACCTGCACGGTATGGGGCGGTGCCTGCTACCCCTCTCATCCTTCGTCTCGCATAGACGCTGGCCTGCCTCGCCACTCGTCCTGTTACTGCCGCAAAATCATGACGACTTCTATTGTCGCTCGCAGATGAGATACGCAGTTCACGCTCACTATAACGATTCTTTATGCTTTTCGCGACGCCGATTTGTATGGACATTGCGCGTCTAGCGACCTCTCGCTGGACGAACTCGTCAAATGGCACAGCAGGGCTTCGAAGAAGACCTCTTACGAAGATGGTTCCCTCACAACGCTGAAGAGACGTTGACGCCCTTCACCGAGAACGACATTCGCGAGATCGCAGACGTGTTGACTCGCTGTGCACGGGAGCGCTGGAGCCGGGTTCCAAGGCTTTATAGCATTCTCAGGAAGATTGGCCAACTAGACACGATTGACGCATTCGTTGACAGCGAAATTACAGACGTATACTTCCCATTCACCAAGAGCACCCTACCGGAAGCGCTGCGCGATCATTCTGCGCGACTCAGATTCCTCGAGTTGCAACACCTCGTCTACAACCGGGAAGCGCTAAATCTTGAGCGACATGCGCCGCACGGACACTTCAGCGACTCTACAGAGGTACCCTTCAAAAAGATTGGAGAGCTGGGCAAAGGTGGATTCGGATACGTCGATCGCGTCGTCAGCACCATAAGTCATAAGGAATACGCACGCAAGCTCATATTGAGAGGAAAGACCTTCAAGAAGGATAAACAAGTCTTGAAAGACTTCACGAAAGAGCTGGGAAACCTCAAAAAGCTATCTCACAAGCACCTCGTGGAGTTGGTCGGCAGTTATACGGACAAGAGATTCGTGGCAATCGTCATGCTCCCGGTAGCCGATGCGAATCTGCAGACGTTTTTGGAGAAAACAGATTTCGACGAAAACTCCCGATCCTTCCTGAGACCTTTCTTCGGCTGTCTAACCTCCGCGCTATGCTATCTGCACGACAACCGTATCCGACACAAGGACATCAAACCGTCAAATGTGCTCATTAAAGGCGACCAGGTCTACTTCACTGACTTTGGAACAGCTCTCGATTGGTCCAGCAGTGGCAGTAGCATCACAGCGACAGCAGCGCCCACAACTCCCCGTTATTGCGCTCCTGAAGTCATGGCCTACACTGAACGCAACTCATCGTCTGATATCTGGTCCTTTGGTTGTGTATTCCTAGAGATGTGGACAGTCCTACGCTCCCGCACGCTTGAGGAGTTGAAAACATACATGACCGCTCATGGCTCATGCGCAAATAGCTATCACTCAAACCTTGAAGCCATCACGGGTTGGATCGAGGTCCTCCGGTCGTCAGCAGGGCCATCAAGCGATCTGATCCCGTCGACCTGGATTGAGAAGATGTTACGAGAGAAGCCAACGGAACGTTGGAACGTCCATGTGCTTGAGGACCACATCGAAGAAGCCTGCATGGACCCGAATGTGCAGCATATGTTTCAAGGCATATGTTGCCTTCAATCGGCCGAGGATACTTCAGAAATTGAACGGACGTCTGCCGAAGATGAAGATGAGACACTCATACTCCACTCGCAAAACCATGACGCACCGAACTCTACAAAAGTAGAAGAGTCATACGAGGGGCCAGATCTGGTTCAAAACATTTTGGAGCATGCAACAGAGGATGATGAAGCAAAAGTCTCTTCGAGCGTGACCCATCAACGTGCTTATCCTCCTACACCATATTGCGAGACTAAGAGCGAGTCGTCGGCAGAAGAGACAGACGCACGCCTTGCTCAAGAGCCAGACCAACGAGCCGAGGGCATGACAGATGATTTTTCTGATCATAGCAGCGTAGGAAGCAAATGGTCTACGCGCGTGGATCTAAACGTCGATAACGGAGACGATGCAAGTAATACCGCAGTCAGGTCAGAGAGCAGGTCCCTACCACGCCCATTTTGGACCGACAGCGCTACCGCCTCTCCACATCATGATGAAGCCTATCCCGTCATTAGAGAGCCGATGCAAATTTCAGAGAAATCTCAGAGTGATATCGCATATGCCGTGCCCTGTGCGTATCGCTGCGGCCTTGTTTTAACAGGTGTGCATGCGGTCAGGGATCTGGCGGATCATATGGAGATTACGCCTTGCTTAGGGGCTGTGTCGACTCCGCTTAAATCTCGGTATCTCTGTCCCATACAGAACTGTGGAAACAAGTATTCCCAGCCAGATATGTTCAGATTACATATGCAGAGACGACACGGTGCGCCTGCAGTGATGCAGCAGATACCACGCCATCCCAGCAAGACGACCGGCGAAGCCGCCACTGACACAGCAGCACTAATGCGACGCCCACTTCATCTTTCTGAGAGTGATGCTGCCGCCGACTTCGAGATGCACGCCCGCGAATGTTCTATTTGCAAAGATCCGTTGGAAGTGTTTCGCCGCAAAAGTGAACTGTGCCGTATGGGTCTCCGCTACGCTCGAAAACTTCTTGAGTTGTTCTATTACTCCAATGGCGAAGTATTTGCTACCGCGATCGGATCGTTTGGGCACGGGTTTGTTTTTCCAGGACCTCTAGACAAGGTCGATTTGTCTCCCTTGCAGTACATCCAGGTCTATAATCTCTTCAAAGCCATAGAGTTCAGTTTATGGTTTTATTCGTACTATGTGGTAAAAGAAGATGGCTTTACACGATTACTTAGTACCAATCCCGGGAGAGATTCTTGGAAAGGTTTTCACCCATGCTCTCAGTGCAAGAGGCCGTTGGGATCACAAATCAGACTGCTCAAGAGTGGACTCCTGTCGCACGTAGATTGTTGGCACATTGTGTACGCGGTGGAGACCGAATATGAAGAAGAACCCCGATGCCCTCCCCCATCATCGGATACAGAGCGCTATACGCCAGCCAGCAAGACGCGTATTACACCAGAAGACGAAAACGTGCAGTCGGAACATCGTCCACGGGTAACGAGGCCAACTTCAAAAGCCATGCACTATTTTCTCACAAGCGACCACGGTAGTACACACGAAGACTCGGATGACAGACTTCGGAGAACAATACCCTCACGTTCGTACACGTCTCGATCCCCAATTGGACCCGACCAAGACGATGCGCGTATACCAAACCGACCTAAGACTACCCAACGAGCATCAAAGAGTGACGCGAAAAAGGGCTCCTCAAAGACCAAGTCCAGCAGAAGAGCGGGTTCTGGAGACGTGTATAGTTCTGGACACAAATGGGAGGTGCCCGAGCGGTTCATCAATACGGCAACGTACTCATGATCTCCGATCATTGTGCCCGATCGAGGGATGCCAGAAGTTGTCGAGTGGGGCGAGAAACCCGATACGGGATCTGCATCGAAGACTCATTTGGCACAGAAGTTTACATATGTATACTAGTATTGGTCTTGATTCAATGATTTCTTATACTAAGTGTTGGATACGCCATCTCAGCCAGCATGGACGCATGAAAGAGAGGGAAACAAAGCATCGATGCAATCATGAATCTTTTTGTGCGCATGTTCGACTGTGCAATCGACATGCTTTCGAGCCTGCGTATTCTTCAACAGCCCCTAGGGTATTAGTCATGTAGACACTAGCTTTTGCTGTAGTTGGTAATAGTCACTGCTATTTCGATATTTGTGAGTGACACACTGTGGCTTTCTTTGTTGACAGTGAGATGATGCAAACGTCTCTATTGTATGACACAGCATATATAGACTCACGAACAGCACCGAACTATCGCGACATGCGATGCGAGTATGGTATGAACTTGCGTCATGATCGTCTAACAACACCATCTATATCTACCCCTCCCAAATCCCTCTAAAACTCCACCCATCCCACAATCCTACAAAAGCGTATCACCAAGCGCACACCTCACAATCGAAACACCAGCGCGAACCGTATCACCCGCACCCTCAGCATCAAGGCTGGGGTTAACCTCCACAAGATCCAGCGCAATGAGCTGACCAGTCTCAGCAACGCACTCAGCGATGAAGTCACCCTCGCGCAGCGTTAAACCACCACGGACAGGCGTACCCGTGCTAGGCGCCCACTGGGGATCCAAAGCGTCGACGTCGAAGGAGAGGTGGATGGGTGTGTCGCTTCCGATCCAACCCAATGCCATGTCCATGACTTTGCCAATGCCGTGCCTATCGTCCTGTTAGCAACCATCTCCAAACTCCCAGGAAGCGCGCGACATACTTGTCAATCTCATGCATACTGTACGCCTTAATGTTATGCTTCTTCAGAATCTCCTTCTCCCCCTTATCAATATCCCTCAACCCAATATACACCAACTTCTTCGGACTAATCCGATGCTCCTCCTTCAACCACCCAAACACATCCTCCGTCAACTCCTCCTTCTTCTCCACAAGATCCGCCAAAAACGCAACCGGCATCCCATGAATATTCCCGCTCTCGCTCGACTCGGGCGTATTAATATCCGCATGCGCATCCACCCAAATCACCGCAATCTCCTTTCCCAGCCTCTCCCGTACCGCTTTCGCAGTCCCAGACACGGTGCCGATGGCGATGGAGTGGTCGCCGCCGAGGGTAAGCACGAGTTTTCCCGTTTTGGCGTGGGCGTAGACTTGGTCGCTGACTTGCTTTGTTACGGCCGACACGAATCGTGGTTGTTTCATTTTGCGGACTTCGGGGTCGGAGGCGGGGCGCAGCGAGGAGTAGTTGTGGACTTTGTTGTCGTAGGTGACGTTGAAGTCGAGGTCTTGTTCTAACTGCTTGATGAGGCCGTTTTCGATGAGGGCCATGGGGGCGGCGTCGACGCCGGCTTTGGGCTGGAATAAGATTGTCAATTTATTTGGGGAGGGAATGAGTGATGGATGGGTGGGTGGGACTTACCTGGCCGCCGCTGAAGCCGACTGCGACGATGCCTAGGTCATGCTTGTTCGGCAGGAACTTGGGCTGTAGTGTGGGTGCAGAAGTCATTTTGCTGGGGGTGAGGTTAGTCATGTGATTTGTTGTGTGGAGTGGGCAGAGCTGTGGGAAAGATGGGATTGTACGTGGGTTGGTTGTTGCAGAAGTGCGACTTCTAGATAGCAAACCACCACGTCGCAAACCACGTCATCAAAAGCAATTGCAGTTGTCTCTTACCTTTAACTGTGAGTCTCTGTGCTAACAATAAAGATGTCTTCTATCCTAGCAATGCAAAAAAGGTGCTAATACCGCAATGCGTACAAACAACACTCTATCCCAATTCAACTCTGTCAAGAAGTCGAAGAAATGCGAAATATGCAGAAACCAACTCAAAAACGAGGGCGGGCAGCCTTTTATGCATTTTATCTGCGCCGGATACGCTTACAATCTCTTACCTAATTCCGTGTTGCTGAATTTTCCCTCCATCGTGTGCACCTGTACTTAAGGGAAGCTCTGATGAGGCTCTCGTCAAATTTATCACTTAGGGGAAGTAGTCTTTATCTTAGGACCGGTACCGTAAGAATGCCCCCACTACCGGCCCCGGTTGCGCGCCAGCACGCTTTAGGGAGGTGGGATGGGTGGTGCCAACGTGGCTTTTGCGCATGCTGTGGAACAGAGGAGATGTGTATCTATCTGCGAGGACTGCTGTGTAGAGGCTCGCCTTTGCTGGTAGGATGGCTCGGAGGTGCACTGGAAAAGCGATTGGTTGGGCGGGAAGGGGTCTAATCCCGGCGTGGAATGGGCGGCTGCGATCGGCTTTGCCGGTTCAGCCGCATGCTGAGGTCCGCACGCGAAGCCAGCTGACCTTTCTAACGCACCGTTCATCGCAGTCACATGCACTCTACCAGCTACCGTTTTCAACGCCAACGCCGCTAATGTCCGGTCCCGCAATCCGTTTCGTGGCTTCAAAGTCCGCGAAGAACTGCCCAGGAACTGTTCAATTGCTGTGTCATGTCAAGCCTGGGGTTAGTGCGCAACGCGAAGGCATCGCAGCGGTCTCTGATGAGCGCATTGAGATATGCGTTGCCGCTCAGCCGAAAGACGGAGAGGCGAACAGGGCGGTGAGGGAGGTCATTGCTGGTGCGCTTCGAGTTGCGAAGTCGGATGTTGAAGTTGTTAAAGGCATGAAGAGTAGGGATAAGACGGTAGTTGTGCAGACAGGCCTGAAAGGCACAGCTGAGGAGCAAGTCAATCGCATCAGAGCAGTCTTGGAAGGCAGAGGATGAAGTTTCAAAATCGTGTCAAGGCATTACTATTATATTACTTTTGTGCCCGGGTCATTAAGGAGCGTCATATGTACAGCATGGATATCTCCATCTACCACTTCATGTTCATTATCCAATAGACATTAAAGATCCCCACTACCACCATTTCCAGGTGCTAGAGCGGAGATCTAGTATTGCCAGGCACCAGCATCTTCGGTCGCAACTAGAGAATCGTTAGCACATGTTTGAAAAATATCAGAAGAAGCAGAAGACTTACCAGCAAGAGCGGTGAAGCCAAGGCAGTCATCGCCGAATTCACCGTCCTCAACGGCACCAAAGACCTGGTATCCCTCGCCCTCGCCAGCCGGGCAGGCAACGAAGCCAGTCTCGTAGTCGAGGTATCCGTAGACGTTGCCGTCGGCAGGCGCAGTGCGGCTGAAGCCATCAACGTCTGAGCCCTCAGGCTTGGAGACGGAGTGGGCAGTGGTGTATTGGAGAGCACCGCCGGGCGCAACGTAGACCTCCTGGCCACCAGGCACGACAACACCGAGGGAGAGAGTTCCCTGGCCGCCAGCCAGAACAGTGGTGTTACCGGGAGGGCAGGCGCCGGCGGGGAGGTTGGACGGGCAGTAGGACGAGGGAGGGCCGCCGCCGAGGTAGAACTTTCCGCCGCGTGCGGTCAGGGACTGGAGGTGGATGGGCGAGGCGCTGCGCGAGGAGATGACGCCGAAGTAGCCGGTGGGCGCGGCGTCGGCAGGGGCGGTCGACGACGAGGCAGGTGCGCTGCCGGTGACGGTCGCGGTGTGCGAGGGCTTAGGGCAGTCGGAGGAGATGGCAGTAGCCATGGCGCTGGCGATGAGCGTGGTGATAGCGACGGTGTACTTCATCTTGGCGAGTTGTGTGTGATGTGGTGTGGAAGAACTTCGAAAGCGAGTGTTGTAAAGGGAGTTATAAACTAGTCTTTGCTGTGAATTGCTTTTGAAAGTTTGCTGAGGATGATGACCCTTTGTGCAGCGCCGTTCGCGGAACCCTTTATAGTAATGGCCAACAGACGGACACGGTGCAGGGTGTGAGGGGTTTGTTCTGTTCTACCGTCTTCCAACCTACAAAACGCGACTAAACAAAGTAACATTGACCCTCCCACCTATGTTCCCCACCGTCATTCCTCGTATCCATGCAGACGCAGCGCTGCACTGTCCCTGCAGGCTTGAACCATGCCCGTAGCAGCAATGTCCCGGCCGTTTAAGCTCACCCTAAGCATGCTTCAGGCACTGATCAGCCCGTCAATATCGCTGGAAACATGACGAAAACGGGTGAGCTAGCCTGCGCGTTGCATCCTCGCATTGAAGCTTCCGACACGCAGACGTCATATCGTGTCCCTGACGTACCGTACCGTGTATGCATCTTGTCGACAAGCTGATCACCTCGTGTTTCGATGTCACCAGACTGACGTTGGGCAGTTCGGCTGGTTGTGTGACCTAATACGGCGGTGCCGGTCGCATCGGGCGAGAGTTTTCCCACCACACGATAACGGCATCATACGGCGGTATGTATGCGAAAGTGCCGGTGGAGTCGGTGGCATTGAATCTTTCCGCATCCCGCATCTCGGTATCGCTAGCCGTGATTATTTGGATTTGAACATCAACCTTCCAAAACCACCTCGATAGCTCCTCTCCACCTCACAATTCCCATTACACAACAAATTCCCACATCGGAGGTTATCCGTATGGCGCCATCTCCCCAGCCTCCGTGCCACGAGGAAATGTTACCACGGTACCTGTGTCGTTGATGTCGTACGAGGTACACGGTGGTCAAGAGAAAAAACGAGGCTGGCAGAAGGACACGATCCCCGCTGGTGCCACACCCGCTACCTTAGTGCTCCTACCCACCCATCGCCACATCCGGAAATAGAAACCCACCAAATCTCGTATTTGCAACCAACGCTACCCGTCAAAGTAGCAGGCGACGTAGCAGATACGAACCGGTTATATGGAGATCGTGAGAGGAAGGGGAACAGTGCGGAAGGTGGTAAGCGGGCGGAAGGCGTCGGCACCTTTTTGTTGCGATAAGACAAAATCATCTCATGAAGTTTTTCTGCTTACGCCGGAGAATTGTCCGGAGAGACGGTGTTCTATTCTTAACGACGAAGCGCGGTAGCGGAGATGTCTGTATCTCCGACAGCAGACTGCAGACAGCAGCATGTTCTCATGGCAAGCACGCGAGTACCGTTCTGTCAAGTCCATGTTCGCGCATGAAAGACCGGGCCGTCCCCTGTCGCATACTATGGAGATACTGCTGCTTTCGGCCGAATGGGAAAAAACAAACCACGGTACGCGAATTATCTAGCCATGTACCTCACATGCGATAGTCGCATACACGCATGCGTTCGATAAATTCGATAATTGCGATTGACTCTAAACTTGTTCAGTATGGAGGATTCATGCATGGACTATTTAATTCTGTTTTAGGGGAGCGTGGAGAGGGTAGAGCGGTGTAAACGGCCGTGGATGTGGGGAATTGAGAAAGATCGTGAGGGTGCTGGAGGGTTCTTTGCGGAATACCGAGGTTGAGGGTATCGGAATATTCGAGGGCTTTCACGATCATTCTGCCAGCTGAGATGAACTTCAACAACGAGCGCAAGAGCTGGGATTATACTAAATCAAAAGCGATAACAGTACCTCGTCTCAGATGTATTCAAACGAAGTGATCCTCATACCCATACAAACAGCTGTTGCGATCGCCCCGCCCACCAAGGTACAACCTCAATAGCCAGCACGACGTTACCCTACAGTCCGACAAGCGACCTCGTCCTCGACCGTGGAAGCTAGTGT
The DNA here is from genome assembly GCF_023758015.1 of Alternaria viburni. Taxonomy (NCBI): domain Eukaryota; kingdom Fungi; phylum Ascomycota; class Dothideomycetes; order Pleosporales; family Pleosporaceae; genus Alternaria; species Alternaria viburni. The sequence continues at coordinate 29,207 of NW_026055810.1, forward strand.
TTAAGCAAGTTTGTCTATGCTCTGGTAGTCCTTGTCTGGTACAACCCTCTACTAGCAAGCACGAGGGTCGTAAGACTAGGGTGCTGATGAAGCTGATGAGATGTTTAAAAGAAGGTACGGACACATGGCCAAAGCTACTGCAAGGGCGTGAAGCTCATGAAGGTGACGAGGATTAGTGATGTGAGCTCATTTCATTTGTAGAGATGTTTCACACACTCATCCAACAAAGGGATTGTAATCGTTCCACCCATCCAGGTACAACTTCAATTGTACCAGAGAAGGTCTGACGAAATCATGCTGAACGCGCAAGCTCCTCTTCATGGTGTACGTACACGTTTACGAAGCAATGCAGCTTAAGTAGTGTTCAGATCCAGATACTCTGGAACACTAGCAGCAACGGACCGCAAAGATTAAGAGATGCTTTCCATCTCGTCCTACATCTACCAGTTACCCAAACAACACCCCAAAGCTAGCGTCCTATCCACCAAACTACGAATCCTAAAGGCCGCGGTGTAGCTTACGCGGCAGTCTGAGCTGACGGTTGCTCGCTGGTACACTTCTTCCTTATGGTATCAACCCAACATATCCCCTCCCTACGCTGATCGCAGAAGCCATTGCAATCATTCCGCCGAATACGCAGCTCGAAAGACAAATGCGACGAAGCTTACGCAATGGCAAGCTTACGCACCACTCTTCACTAATATCCCGTCTTACCTATCGTACATCCCCTTCGTACATCCCACCTAACCTGCCACCCGGCATACTCAGATGTTGAGGTCAGCACGGACTGGAATAGACGCGGTAGTAGTAGTAGATAGTAGTAGTAGTAGTAAGGACGTACTACTACTACTACTATCTACTACTACTACCGCGTCTATTCCAGCCCGTCTCCCATCCCCCTCCATCCTCCATCCTCCATCTCCATCCCCACCCCCCTCATACACCCCATCCCCCTCTCCCATACACAAACCCTACATCCACAAACACAACTTCCCACTCGCCGTCCCCGCCGCCACCCAATCCAACGTCGGATGAAACTTGGCCACCGCCGGCACAGCCGTAATACCCTCGCCGCCCAACTGCGCCAGTTGTTGTCCTTTTGCGGTGTAGATATCGACGAAGCGGTTCATGTTGCCGATGCAGAAGCGTTGGACGTTGTCTTGGGGGTGTTGTTGCCATTGTGCTCGGAGACTAGGGGTTCGTTAGTGAGAAGGAAGGAGAGGGAGGGAGGGAGGGAGGGGGGGAGGAAGATAGGGAATGGGGAATAGAGAAAACTAACATAGTAACCCAGCGGCCTGTTTGGTTGTTATGCGGCACCACAGCCGTCGGCCCCATAGCCTCTTCTTCCACCGTCGCACCAACATCCCACTCCGCACAATTCCCAAAATCATGAATCTTAATCGTATCATCATAACTCGCCGTCGCTACCTGCCCCGCACTATTCCACGCCGCATGCGACACGCTCAATTTACTCGTATGCTCGCCCACCAGCGCCGGACTCCTATCCTCTCCTTTCCCACTTATCTTCCTCAGATCCCATATCTTGAGTGTGCGGTCGAGGGAAGCGGTTGCGACGAGATGGGGGTGTAAGGGATGAAGAGTAAAGCCTCCGATTTTCTTGTCTGAGAGTTGGAAGATTTGGAGGCCGGCGGCTGCCTCGCTGGGGGTGCGCATGTCGTAGATGCCGAATTGGCCGTCGAGCGTGGAGAAATACAGGGTGTGAGGATCGTCTTTGGAGATTTCCAGACCGGAAAGGGGTGCTTCTTCGTCTTTGTCACGAGGGGCGTAGACTTCGACTGCGACGCCCTTTGCCAGATCGAGTTTCCTGACCGAGGAGTCGTAGGAGGCGGTGTAGAGGGCGTTTGCGTCGTGGGGGCTAAATTGGAAAGTGTGTATTGTGCGTGTGTGCGGTTTGAGCGTCGTGATGGTCGGTCCTTCCCTGTCCGCGTCTTCGTCGTCTTCGACTTTGACTTCTGCCACTTTCTGCGATGCATCGCAGATTCCCAGGTTGCCCAGCTTGTCACCAGCAAACACCAATGGCTTGTCGGTTGTGGGGTGCAGGCCCATGGAGTATATGCGCTCGGGCGTGATCTTGATTTCGTTCGGCTCGAAATCTTCCCAGAGCGTTAGGCCGCTCATGCGCTCTCGGAGTGCTCTCAATTCCTTGTCGGTGGTCTCCTTCACGTCGTTGTAGTCAAATGTGCGGGCGTACGGATCTGCTGGGCCGACAGAGAGGAAGTTTCCGCTCCGGTTCCAGTCCTTGCCTGCTACGACTATGTCACTGAAGTTGAAGGCATCACTAACGCGTTGTCGCTTTGCGCGATCAGCTGCTTGTATCGCGACGTATTCATCCTCTGCTTTGCGCTTTGCGACCTCACTGTCTGCCACAATGCCCTTCAATCGTGATGATGTTCTACGTGGCGCTTCTTCTTCTTGCTTGATCTTCTTGGGCGCGGGCTTCTTCGCTTTAGGTCGCGATGGCACAGAGGTCTTCGCCTTGCCAGTGGGACCTAGACCGGCTTCTGCAGCTTCCATCTCGAGGTTGCGCAAAAGCGCCTGTGTCTTTGCAATGTTCTCCTGCCGTTTCCGCTCATACTCGCTGACCTCAACGTTTTTGCCGCGCGCCATGTTAGAAAGCAGGTCCAATCCCTAACTGTAGACGGAGAGGGGTCTCGAATCGGGGTCGTGGCGGGGACGTGTAGGCTGCGATGCGCGTGCGATGGTAGTGTGGTGAAGATCGCGTTTCGATTCGTTTAGATGTTGCCTCTGAGATTTGCGGGGTACCCGAGGGGTTCCTGAAGATCGGATGGCAATTGTCTGCTGGATGCCAGGGGAATTGTGGACTGGAGATGCTGGATCTCACAAGTATTGCCACTAGCGCAGACGCGTTCGACGCGTCGGTCACGTGGCGACGTGATTGACAAGATCTGGAACTGCAATCGGATACGGATCTTCAGCCTCCTGTACAATTTGGAATGGTCTAAGGGCCACGTGGTAGGATTATTTCGCCTCCAAGATCGATATGCAGACGTTGAGATCGATTGTCAAATTCAACGTCGAAATTGATCGACAGCTCTACGACGTCACAGGGTTAGTGTGAGATCTGATCGATGTCGGTCTTGGCAGATTTGCGGAGAAGGCAGCAAATGTCCGCATCGGCTGATCTCTACATCTTCAATTGCATCCACCATGCCACCATCACGACTAGCCAGCTCGCTACTCGGGAGTGTCCGAGCAGCCTCAATTCGCCCAGCAGCCGCTTCGAGACAACGATGCCTGTACCATTCGTATGATTACGCGCAGCCGCCGCCATTTCCTCCCGCCGAGTCTGCCATCCTCTCCTCCGCATACGCACACGTACCCAGCCATGGGTTTACTATGGACGCACTGAAGCTTGGTGCTCGCGACGCCGGCTATCTTGATGTTTCTACAAATCTGCTTCCGCGGGGTGTCTTCGATTTGATCAATTACCATCTTGTCACGCAGCGCTTGGCGCTACAGAACAATGTTCAATTCCCAGACCAGGGAGAGCAAGGGAAGAAGATGGGCGTTGGTGCAAAAGTCAGGACGTTGACACTGGCGCGGTTGCGGGCGAATGAACCCGTCATACATCGATGGCAGGAGGTAGGACAGTGCATACACAACAGCGAAGGTCAGCGTGCTGATGGGTGATAGGCACTCGCGATCATGGCCCAGCCCACGTACGTCCCGGCATCTATAGCCGAACTTGCGAGACTCGCAGACGAGATATGGTTTCTATCGGGAGACCACAGTGTCGACAGCAGCTGGTACACCAAGCGAGCGACACTCTCGGCCATCTTCTCCTCGACCGAGTTATACATGACACAGGACAAGTCGGCCAACTTTGTAGAGACGGAGCAGTTTCTGGATAACAGATTACAAGACCTGATGAAGGTTGGCGGCTTCATGGGAGGACTGGGCGAGTGGCTCAACTATACGGGCCATTCTGCCGTCAACGTGCTGAGGAGTAAGGGTGCGCGCATCTGAGTTCGTCTGAACATCGGAGGATGTTGACTGTTTCATGGCATGTTAAGCCGAGGCCATGATGTGTTATGTGTTTCTACTTTTTCCCGCTACACTAGCGAAGACGTCACGGCACATTGGATCTCGATGAGATGTTGAGTGTGACAATTTATGTATGAAACCCCCTTGGGTTTTCGAGAGGTTCCCAAACACCATCGTACGATGAAGAAGAGCCTAATGCCAGCATCGCCGATGGTTTCGTGCATGCTAACAGGTTACGAAACAATATTGGTTGCGATTCGGTGATTTGGCCGGGACGTCCTCCCGGCGCGCTCTGCCCTGCAGTGCTGTAACGAGTAATCTGCGATCCGAGCTCAATCGGTGATCTGAGGTGGAAAGTGGCATCACCCCACTGTGAGAGTGAAAAAGTCGGAGCAAGCAGTCGTGGTCAGCAGTCGTCCCCGGTCAGAGGCCGTGAGGACCCAGGCGGAATAAAACCCCTTTGGGATGCCTGTCAGAGGAAGTCAGCTGCATGCCTGCCGTGAGATGCATTAACGAGTGTTCCAGCTGGACCCTTTATTGCGATGGCCCTCTCGATTGCGATGCTGGCAGCGATGAGGGCGGCACAGTGGGAGTCAGTCGCGCGCCAATCATGATGGCAGGGTGTCTGAGCCGAACAACCAAGGACAGATCAGGGTCCAGGAAATCGATTGCGCTTCCCAGCCGTTGCCAGCACCGTGCAAGAGTGACCTCATCTAGGGAGGGGACACGGGGAGTGTGCGTCAGGAGAGGGCCGGCTAGCATTCGCAATCTCGATGGATGCTGTGGCCGTGTGTGAGAGCGCGTGTGGCTGGTGAGGCTCTAGCGGCAGCGTGTCAACGGTTCGTGCCGCCACGGTTCTGCTGTGATGGGAAGCCGTGGTGTGAAGAGGGTCTGGACCATCTCTCATGCCGTGCAGCACTGGCAGCAACTGTCAGACGCGGATCTAGACGGTGGCAAGTGTAGATGTGTGCGGGCGATTGCATGTTGTTCGCAGTGCGGCAGTGCTGCTAGAAGGTTGTGTTCTCCGGAGAAGCATAGGAGAGGACGGCCATCACAGATATGGAGAGCCATCGAGACGGCAGGGTCAACGGGCGGAACAGAAGGGCGATGGTCTCCCTCCTGGGCGATGGTGGGCTGGAGATCAAGGCCCATCGTCGATTGCCGGTAGTTGGTGCGCTAGGCCCGAACGCCACACTTCCTCTTCGCGGCCAGGTACCCTCGATCTCCAGCTGCAGTCTTGGCAGCTTGGAAATCGAGAGCATCGACATGCTTACCCACATCAAGATCGATGCCCATCATGGCTCACCTGCACAAACCAGCGCCGAGAGAGCCCACAACTCTCTTCAGCCATCTTTCAATTTGCACGCCGAAACTGCCCTCGCACCATACGACGACGCCGCTACCAGCACCCTACATAGCATTCGAACCACCGCCGCGGAAGCGTCTGATCCATTCGAGCCTGGGCACAACAGCCTCCCGGTCTACAATATACGCACACCTTGGACATTTGATCGCTAGCGGCCTGACATTCACCATCATCCACATGGGGAGCATCCTGCCTGTCTAGCCCCCAACTCTCACCCGCCTCTCTCCACCCGCCATGAACGACCGCCCGGGAACCATTCCCATGGCTGCGCGTTCCCACCCACGCCGCCCGCCAGCCCACCGCTCCGTCTCTCTCCGCCACAGCCCGCCGCCTAAACCTCAACCATCAAGACGCGAGCCCAAGAAGGCGCCGACTGCTGAGACGTCGCCCACCCTCGCCAGCGACAAGGCCAATCCGCCCTCGAGCGTGTCTCCCCAGCTGCTCTCCAACAAGACCAGCTCGGGCGAGAGCAGCGACGCCGGCCAATGGTTCGAAAAGACCAACAACACGGCCAGCCAGGGCAAGTCGGCCTTCGTCGACAGTGAGTGCCTCCGACAGAGTAGATGAGAAAGTGTGACTGACTATTAAGATGAACCGCCCTTCTTCCTCCGCAACTCGTCTTCGTCCGAGACGCCGCCCGACACCACCCAGGCACAGGTCGCCATGCCCTACCGCCCCCTCGGCCAGATTGGCACCGACGGCAGCAGCACCGAAGACTTCCGCAGCGTCATCGACGACCTGACCGTCGCCAACAAGAAGCTCAAGCAGCGGCTGCGGAAGTACGAGAAGCTCTACGATGCCCACCTGCAAGAAGAGAAGCTGTTCGAGGTGAGGTTCCATGGCCTGCCCGACCACAAGAAGAAAGAACTCGAGGAGACTCTGCGCAAGTTTGCATCAGATCTCGACGAAGGCACCGCCAACGACTACGCCGACATCTCAGCCTACACCCCGGCACTCCAAACCCACAACACCGCCTCCTCCACATCGCGCTTCGCCGAGTCGGGCTACGCTTCCCTATCTGCATCCGGCCCTAACTCGTCAGGCCAATCCAATCAAGACAACGACCACCGCAAGATGACCAAATCCGCCTACAGCCGGCAACAGCAAAACATCCAGTCGTACCTCCACGACATCCCCATGGGCCTGCTACCCAACAACAAGACCGCCCCCATGACCGACAAGTCCAAGAAGAAGATGGTTGTGCGCCGCCTGGAGCAGATCTTTGCTGGCAAGCGCTCTGCGCCCGGGTCCCACCCACACCCAATGCAGCAACAGGAAGTAGCCCAGTCGGCAGCAACAGCCGACCGTGCCCAGCGAGAAGCGACGGGACAAAATCAGAAGCCCGAGGGTCAGCGTGAAGCTCGCATCAGGAACGACCGCGGTGCTAGTGCTGCTCGGGAAAGTCATGCGGACCAGGACGAAGTCCTACAGGGCTTCCGCCCCAGCCTGCATATCGAGGAACAGGACTTCGCTGGCTCAGGTCTATCTCCCGACCAACGACCCACACGACCGCTAGACCTGGACCCTTACCGTGCGCAGGTGCCTACAGAGAACATGGACTACATCCGCCATCTTGGCTTCACCCCACCGGACATGGACTCTGGAGAAGCACCCCTCGGCCACGGCTGGATTTACCTAAACTTGGTCATCAACATGGCCCAACTACACACTCTAAACGTCACACCCGAGTTCGTCAAGGACGCCTTGCACGAGTACAGCAACCATCTCGAGATCTCTCGCGACGGTCGCAAAATCCGATGGAAGGGCGGCCTCGACATTACCAAGCACAGCGGCGACAGCTCGTCGGAGCATTGGAGTGGTGCTTCACCGAATGAGTCCGGCTCCCAGTCGCCTTTCAAGGGTATGAAGACTGGTAACAGCGGTGCCAGCAGCGACATGATGGACGAAGCCACGATTGCCAGAAGGCAAGCTCGTGCCCAGCGTGAGAAGGAGCAAAACAAGTTTGCGTACAAACCCATGTTCTTCCACAAGGATGAGTCGGAGAACGAAGACGAGTTTTACGCCTTCGATGCCGAATCCTCAGCCAACTACTCCTACCAACCGCAGCCCACGGGAAACTCCTCGGGTTTCAGCAGTTCCATCATGCAGAGCTCCTCATCAAAACCCCGCAGGCGCGATGACGGACCTATGATCTTCTACACCAAGGCCAAGTTCTGCACTGACCTGAGCGGTGATCGTAACGGCGCCTTCCTTACCATGCCCGGCAATTATCAGCCAATCACGAACCAGCCTCTCGGTGCCAAGCAGGGCACATCATCCCCGACCAAGAGGACGTCGCTGGACCTGGCCGAGCCCCGAGGTCCTTTGGACACCACGCCGATGGATGTCGACAGCGGATCACGCACTGTCTCGAGTGGCGATGACCTTGGCTTCTCGCCGGAGGCCTTGAGGAACGATAGCGGCAACACCAGCCCAGAACTCATGGACTTTGAGGCTTCGGGTCTGGGTGGTGTGCAGCCAGAGGACAACTTCTCCATCCACGTACGACGATCACAAGTACCCACCGCGCCATCCCATGTCGCCGCTCGCCGCTGGTCAACCTTGTACCCCAAGGCCATCCAGGATGCACTCAACAGGCAGTCGTCCCCTGAAGTCGAGTCTCCCAGGTCAAGTCCTCAGCGTGTGATTGAGGAGAGGATTCTCTCTGCGTCACGGAAAAACCTTCCTAGCTCGACTCTTCCTCCCGCCTCCTTCCTTCCACTGGATTCTTGCTCTTCCGGCGATGTCGACTCGGACCTTGCATCCGACGCCTCATCTGAGCCCGACAGCGACAGCGACTCTGGCGGCCCTACAACCGCCATGCAGATCCTCAACATTGCGCCCATCGCCTCCGACGTCTCTGAAGGATCCGAGTCCGATTACGAAGACAGCGACGACGGCAGCGTCGACATGCTCGCTACAGCCCGCCAACAAGACCCCAGCGCTGTCCGTGCTAGCGAGCGCGAATACGACGCTGCTCTCGCCGATCGTCTGGCCGAGGAGATCCCCGCAGGAAGTTCGGCTGCAACCGCTGGAGGCGGAAGTGGGTTCAACAGCCCTGCTGGTGGTGTCCGCATTCGCGAGGCTGCGAAGTTGGCTAAGCGTGCTAGCCAGGCCAGCAGTGGAAGCAGCAGGGCTGGTCCACCGGCGAATCTTAAACGCGCCCGCACGAGCGATTCGTTCAATCCTCCTCCGAAGAAGAGTCCCAAGACGCGAAGGATGGAGGAGTGATTGTGATGGGTCTTTTCTATTCCAGTAAATTATATAGTGAGCGTTCACGTTAGGATCCACGGAGGCGTTTTGGATCTTTCTTTTCTTTCATGGATGGATGGACGGCCCCAAGGGAATTTTTCACATGGATGGATTTTGGAAGCCATTTTGATACCCCCCTTTTTTCACGATATCGTCGGTTGGTTATTTGAAGTAGAAACTACATTGCCTCTGGCAGTACATATCAAACTACGAAAGTATCAACACAAGTTTCGTTCAAGTGACAAGTGATGCGCTGTTATGACGACAAGAGACTGGACTGACATGGGTGAACAGGTTTTGCAAAAGGGCGAAGGCTTTGGAGACCACGTGGACACTGTAATTTAGTGACAGCAGAGCAATGTGCGCTCCTAATCTACTTGAGCAGCCATATATGCCTTACAAGGAACTTTATGTCTCTTCCAGTCCTGCAGTTGACATTGCCGTTCGCAGTAGAATGCCGAATTGCATGCACCACACGCATTCAGTTCAGCCAACTTGAAGAGCCCGGGGCGGCCGTCGTTCTGTACGCGGAACGCGTAATGTGCATAGGGACACTACATCAAGTTTGTCAGAAGAACCATTTCGCGTTGCACTACGGTAAACGTACCCGTGGACTCGAGCACACCATCGTCCCGTCACTCGCACCTTGCAGTCGAATGTTCTTAGCATCGGAGAGCTGTCCCAAGCCTTCAAAGATTAAAGCCAACTGTTCCCTCGCCAATGCCGCGGCGTCCTTATCGTCGCCTTTGGCGTATATCTCAAGACTCTTCTCAGTGGCTTCTTTTGCCTCCTGCAGCTGAGAGGCCTTGAGATGTGCTGATCCGATCAGGCACCATGCACCGCCAATGGGTGGTGACTCGGGCTTATAGGCGCGCAATCTAATACGCAGCATCTCTTTGGCGAGCTGAATGTATCTTTCACGACCACTTGCGTTGTCTGCAGCCATTTGTTGGTGGATTAGACGTTCTGTTTCCCGGTCCACTGCGTGGGCTTCCGCTGAGGTGACATCGTCGCGGAAGTCGGGGTGGATGGAGCTCGCCATGGAAGGCATGATGGTTGTCTCGTGCTGAGTCGGGCGTTGGTAGAGGAATATTATTTTCTTTGTGAAGAGACTGTACGACCACGTTGAGAGGGCTTAGTCTCTGCATGCTGCAGGTGGAAGCAGACCGCCTCCAAGCTCCCCTGCAGCTTGCTGCACCAGCGCGAACCCCGCCAAAATCTCGTCTCCGGTTCTCGGGCGCATGGCGACTAACAGCGTCGAGCTTCGTTGCGATGCGCGTTGTATACGTCTCAGTCCATCGTCAAAGTAGTGGTAACTTTGATGATATGTAGACAGCGGTCCGAATTCCCGGGCTCTTTCTTTAACTAGCCTCTACCGATCATGCGCGATAACGCGCGCCATCTACAAGAGGACATGTCCGCCATGATCGTCGATCAGCATCTCTGCAAACTTTCTAGCATCGAGTTCATCCGCCGACTTGCATCATGTGAAAGTCGTCACAGCACGGGTGATGGGCTTTGTGTCGCTGGGCTCCATCGTCAACGGTAGCCTGATATCAACGAGCAGATGATGTATGCGCGATTGCTCGTTCGGGTGTCTTGTAGCTGAGGAGAGTTCAGATGGTTTAGAGGTCATGGAGGTGTCGCAAATGCGATGGCAATTGAACATGTCGCCATCAGGGTCCGCGGGGAGATTGCGCTAAGATTATTGCCGGCCGTAAATCCGACCCGGAGTCTGCCCGGGCGGCGGTGTGTGGAGTCGACTTTTCCTCCCCTCGCCATACATAACAAGCTCGCCAACCTTTACCATGGCGGCAAGACCCATCCGCTCGTCCAGCTTTGTTGAAGCATATCTTTTAGGGTACCTTCAGCTGGTATATCTGCACTACCCCGCGCCTCCTTCGCCTGGGTAGCTTTCTCAATTTGGAGTCCGCCCTGTCATGACGACATCTTCGATATAACACCTCCGCGAGCAAATACCCGTAGCGTACCAGCCCAAAGCCACGCCTCTGCCATCGTCCAACCATGTCTTCAGAATACGCGAATAGATCGTGGAAGTCGCGTGTACTCCGACCCTCGAAGCGCAATGCCACGTCTAACAACGATGCGATCACTCGGGAACCCACGCGACAGTCGCATGGAACGGCGGCCTCGAGCAAGAATGCCTGGTGGAAGACACGCCTGTTTAGTGGCATGATAAACGACATACGGCGGCGAGCACCTTTCTACTTAAGCGACTGGAAAGATGCGTGGGACTATCGCGTCGTGCCCGCGACAGTCTACATGTACTTTGCGAACATTCTGCCAGCGCTCGCCTTCTCGCTCGACATGTTCGAGAAGACCAACGAGAGCTTCGGCGTTAACGAGGTTCTTCTTGCCTCAGTGCTGGCCTCAGTTGTCTTCTCGCTCGCAGCAGCGCAACCTCTAGTCATCGTGGGCGTCACCGGCCCAATTACCGTCTTCAACTACACCGTGTACGACATCATCACCCCACGGGGCACCAACTACTTCGCCTTCATGTGCTGGATAGGCATATGGTCATTGATCTTCCACTGGATCCTCGCAATCACAAACTCCTGCAACGGCTTACGATACGTTACGCGCTTCTCTTGCGACATATTCGGGTTCTACGTTGCATTCATATATCTACAAAAGGGGATTCAGGTGCTGACGAGGCAATGGGCTGTTAGCGACGCTTCCGCATACCTTTCGATTGTGATTGCGTTGCTGGTCACCGCGGTCGCATACATCTGCGGCATTGTAGGACAGTCGTCGTTACTGCAGCGCCATGTTCGCAAGTTTGTCGAGGACTACGGTACACCGCTTACCGTGATTTTCTTCACTGGCTTCGTACACATCGGAAAGATGGCTGGCATTGAGTTGCTCAAGCTACCTACTTCGAAGGCATTCTTCCCGACCACAGATCGCGGATGGTTCATCCACTTCTGGGATATAAGTGTCGGCGATGTGTTCCTGGCTATTCCTTTCGCCGTACTTCTGACGATTCTGTTCTGGTTCGACCACAACGTTTCCAGTTTGATTGCGCAAGGCACGGAATTTCCGCTGCGAAAACCGGCAGGCTTCCATTGGGATATCTTTCTCTTGGGCATCACGACTGGAGTTGCGGGCCTACTAGGCATACCATTCCCGAACGGTCTCATCCCGCAGGCGCCATTTCACACTACATCACTTTGCGTTGCACGCACTGTCGCCGATTCCGACGACGAAGACAACAAAGGCCATGGCAAACGCGTTGTCGACCATGTGGTAGAGCAGCGCGTGTCAAACCTCGCTCAAGGTCTCCTCACTCTGGGAACGATGACCGGACCACTCCTCATCGTACTGCACCTCATACCACAAGCTGTACTAGCTGGGTTGTTCTTCGTCATGGGAATCCAGGCACTAGAAGCAAACGGCATCACACTAAAACTCCTCTTCCTCGCAAAGGACAAGCATCTCACATCACGATCCGACCCATTGGCACAAATCAAGCGTCGCTGGGTCATCTGGGCTTTCGTCGGACTCGAACTCATTGGCTTCGGTGCTACTTTCGCGATTACTCAGACAATCGCTGCCATTGGTTTCCCAGTTTTTATCTTTTTGTACATCCCCATGCGGACGTTCTTGATGCCCAATTTCTTCACACAGGAAGAGTTGAATGTTCTTGATGCGCCGACTGCTAGTCCGTTCACCATGGAATCAGTGGGCGGTAACCATGGGCAGGTTGTGGAACCGGATTCGAACGAACAGGTTCTTCAGGAGAGTGAAGAGGCTGAACGAGGGGAAAGACGGAGTAGTAATGATGAGAAGATGGGTGTCCTTGAGGGGCCGAGTCGGAGGAGAGGCAGTTTCCAGAGGGCGGAGTAATCGAATTCATTGGCTGAAGCAGTTCAGAGAGTATCCGGGAACGCAGCCAGACGAGGTGGTAATTGCAGCAGCATCTACTGCTCTGTGCGACATCTTCAAAGATGGACGGCAGAGATTTCAGCTCGGATTGTACACCAACAACGGATCTAGATATGTTATGCCATACGCTCTTGGTGCAGGGCAAACGATGACAGCAGAATATCACAGCATGAAAGCCGTGCAACGTAGTCGGGTGGACCTGCCCGCTGTTCGGAGCGGAACAACTACCCAATCGTACCCAGGCGTACTTGGCATCTTACCTTTTCTCCTCTTGGCAAGGGCAGCGCCCAGCCGACGGACTGTCTTGATCCCCCCACTTATCTACATCTATCAGCCAAGACTCAAGGATATTGCCCGCTCCAATCATGGATCGGCTTTCAGATGCGCCGAAGCCCAGCATCCAGACTTTGGGATTTGGGATTACGTGGGTGGATGCCGACGAACAGTTGCTGGCTACGAAAACAATACCTTCGCATATTAGAAGGGTATTGTTTCTTGAAACTCTGAAAACACGCAGAGATATTGAACAAGGCTTTTGTGATGGAGAATTGATATCCTCTGCCAAGTATGACACCGGAGGTGGACCGGCGGCTTCTCGGTGGGCTTACACCTGGAGCAAAGGCCTACGGCACCGCACGATAACATCGCGGGATGACTGATGAATACTCAACAGTGGGTATCATGGACATCAAGGTAGATACCAGCGATGCTTGGTATTGCCAAGGAATTCCTCTGAAGATTCATAAACGGGCATGTCGAAGAGCAATAGCATGAGGTCCTTGATTACCGACTTCGTCTTCCATCAACCTCCGGCATGCCGTCCTTCACTAAGTTACTGCCACTTCTGGCAAGCATTGCCTCGCTCTCGGAATCCAAGCCTCTGAGCCAGCCATCGGTCGTCTTCGCTCCTCTCAAAAGCACTACTCCGGGAAGCGCGCAAAACATCGTTATCGACTATTACGGAGATGTTGATGGGGAGCTTACGATCACATACGCGACATGTGACGATGCTGCTGCTTCCATCGTTTCCGCGAAACAACGCATAGGTCAGACGCATGTGGGCGCTCATCCTTTGGCGAGACGCCATGAGGAGCATGAGAATAGGCGACCGAGCAAATTCGTTTGGTTGACTCCGGCTGAGATGTCTGGGGGCTGTCTTCATGCTTTTCTCGATGGAGAGCTCATCGGAAAGTCCGACGAGCTTGTTGTCGCTAAGCGCTATGCTCGCCGACAGGAGAGGAAGTCGTTCGTTGATGTTGCAGGGACTGATAGCAACTGGTTCGATGGCGTTGCTTACTTGCAGCAAAAGCAGCCAGATGAGGTTTTTGTTGCATCGGCCAAGAATAAGTCTTTTGGTATTCTGGGTGGAGGTATCTCTGGGCTTGCAACCTCAGTACGTAATTGCTTCAATAACGACACCAATTTGGTGCTAACAAAACGCCTTATAGTTGATGCTGGACTCTGTTGGTATTCACAATTGGAAGATCATCGAGTCGTCTCAGCGTATTGGCGGTCGCATTCGCACAGCCTATCTCAACGGCACTTCCCCCGATGAAGGCCAATATCACGAGCTTGGGCCCATGCGTTTCCCGTACGAGATCACAGACTCTGAGACCAACGAGACCTTCCCCTTCAACGACCAGCGCATGATCTTCCAACTGGCCGATGTTCTCAACGAACTCAACGCTGACAAGGAGGAGCTTCACGTCAAGTTCATCGACTGGATCCAGTCATCTCCCAACACTCCAGCCGACAGTCCCTTCCGCCGTCCTGACGGAACGATCCCCAGCAAGACTGAGATAGCGACCGACCCTGCATACAAGAACACCGTCGCATACGGCAACGCCACTGCTGTTGAAGAGGCCAACGCCGCTCTCGATGAGTTCAAAGGCCTAGACGCAGAGCGCATCAAGATGTACGCGACTAACATCTTCAAAGCCTACAAACAAGCCAAAGACGACGGCATGTTCGACTACTCCGAAGTAGCATACCTGCGCAACAAGCTCAAATACGATCTCAACACAACCGACGAAGTCGGCCAATCCCACATCTACTGGCCCATGTGGGAGTACGAAACCGTCTACTTTCTCGCGTCCAAGTGGGTCACGATCAAAGGCGGCCTTTCCAGAATGCCTGCAGCTTTCGAGCCCCTCGTCAAAGACCGCATCCAATACGGCGCCAAAATCAACGGCCTCCACTGGAACGAAAACAACAAAACCATATCCGTATCCTGGAGGCCCACAGGCTCAGAACCCTACTCCACCCCCGACTCGATCGAAAACTTCGACTACGTACTCAACAGCGTGCCCCTCAACCTCATGAAATTCTGGACCCTGCCCCGCTACTCGAGTCTGCTAAAACGCGCCATCGACCGCACCCTCTTCGCCAACGCATGCAAAGTAGCCGTGCAATTCAAAACGCGCTTCTGGGAACATCTCGACAAGCCCATCATAGGCGGGTGCACGCGCCTCTACCAGCCTAATCTCGGCCAGATCTGCTACCCGAGCTGGCAAGTCAACGCCAGCGGCCCAGGAACAATGCTCGCCTCTTACTTGTCTGACTACGAAGCCACCGTCGCCTGTGCGATGCCCGAAGCCGAACATATGGCGTATATCAAACGCGCGTTTGCCGAAATGCATGGCGAGGAGGTGATTGAAGAGAACTGGACTGGCAACTACGCGCGTCAATGCTGGGAGCAAGATGAGCATCAAGCCGGTGCTTTTACGATGCAGATTTTCGGGCAACAGACCTTGTATCTTCCGGCGTTTTATCAGACGGAGTTCAACACTGTGTTTATTGGGGAGGCGGCGACGTTTACGCATACGTGGATTTTTAGTGCGCTTGAATCTGCGACACGGGGGACTGTGCAGTTGTTGTTGGATATGGGGTTGGTGGATGAGGCGAAGCAGATTACGCGGACGTGGATGGCGAGGTTTATTGAAGTTTAGTTTGGGAGGATGCATGTGTGTTGCTTACATGGATTTCAATGTGATGAATGAGTTTTTGAAAGCGTGGTTTGGGAGCAGACATTATGGTTTCGTTGGGACGTTTCTCTTTGATGTTTGGTGATGTACAGACTCCGATATACCTACCGTGTATGCTCATGTCTTCGGAACGCCATTGCGCTCCTCGCTGCTCTAGCTTTCATGATCGACGGACTGGTATCGATGCTTTCCATTTGGATTTTGCCAATGTGCATCACCTAGTTCGTCCTCTTATCCCGTATGCTGATTTACGGCACCCTCAGAAAGAGGCATCTACAATTCGTGTCACATTTCACAAAACAATCATGAAGGTAGGAGTATACATTGTCTTCGGCAGTTACAACTCATAAAGATATAGTGGTCTGTACGCAGCAACATGCAAAACAGATAGTACCTAGAAAACTACCCCTGGTGATGGATCCCAATAGATTCCCAAGCACGAGCGATACTTAAACATCTTTTAGGAAACTGGCACCCTGACTCTTAACTCCCAGAATCCCCGCAATACTCCACCTACTTATCCATTCCACAAGAAAGAACCAAAATGGCACGGGAACCACTCGTCCTTGATGGCAGGTTCATGGCATTCGCAAGATCGCAGGCCGGAGAACGACTGTGAGTCACGTACTATCAGCGTAACTACGGTAATCGCGTAGACCCAAGCCCAGCACCAGTATACCAAAATCAACTTGGTCATGTGAGCTCTATGGGCCACGTCGACTTTGATACGATCAGCGAAGAGGTCGTGGCCAAGAAGGGTCGTCTCGGCCTCACACCAATCACGCTCACCCAGGTCATGTTTCCTATCTGGCAATCCAAAGGCTTCAAATTGCTGTCGAAAGAAGAGGTACAAGCACTGACACCCGGAAAAGAGCGCAAGGGCAGCCTCACCCCCAAGAGAGAGCGCAAGGCCAGCAGGGCCACAGACGACCCCACCCTCAAGCCGGCGCCGCAACTTCAACAAAACCCCCGACCTCCAGGCCAACAGCAAGAGATCGCGCAGAAACACGATTTCCACCCCTCTCACCCCCGAAGTTAAGGCCGCGGCCAAGCGCGCCTTCCAGGACACAACAAAGCCCATGGACGAACAGTCGATCCACAACTTCCAAGTTGCGGAGGCGGAGGCGGAGGCTCACGAGTCTGGGCAGATATGCCAACGTTTGCGAGGATACTCGACAGTGGGCACTAGACACAAACACCGTACATCCAGTCGACGAAGATATCGAAGACTTCGGGCTCTACCTTTTCGAGATGTATTGGAGTATCGCGCGTTAGGGGAAGCTTGAAGAGGGTGGAGTAGTGCGAGAGATGGGCGGAGTGGAGCAGGTATAGCTTTTGTTCGGTTCTGTACGACGCGTTGGTATTGGGGGTGTACAGGGTTTTGGAGGATATGTTGAACGCTTTGGTGGATTATGTTGATGTTATACCTTATCCTGGAGGTATATGCTATGTTCTAGGGCAACGCAAAGAGAGTAGGCAGGAGTATGTATACCGCCTGTATATGCTAGAATGAATATGAGCTGCCCAGGTGCTGCCGCCTCCAACGTATGCTCTAGAGGTGCCCAGCGAACGCGCTTGCCAACATTCCAAGGTTAATATCGCCTCTAGGCTATCACAAGGCAAGCGCTCTAGAGATGCCGTCTCTAAGAGAAAACTCGGTGAGTAAGACCGAGCTCGTAAACATTTCCCTGTAGCGTGGAGGCATTCGCAGTGTTCTACAGCAACAGCCGTGTGCTACACTAGACTATGTATACATCAACAACAACTCTAAATATATGCATGCTACCGCTACCTGCGATGTATACCTCAAAAGCATTAATACAGCGCGCCTGCTAAAATTTCGGTGCTAATATCGTCCGCAGGCTACCACAAGGAACTCGCTCCTCAACCCACACATCAAGCACCAAAAACCCACCCATAAACTTAGCAGCCTCCCCCGTCGCACCTCCCCGCCCCCACATCCACAGTGTAGTAATTCCCATCCTCGCACTCTTTCTTCTCTTCTCCAGCTACCACACACAGGAGATTAGGTACGCAATCCCGCCCTCTATACCTTAAAGTCGCTTTCCACTCGCTTCGCTTACTAACCCACGACCTCTCCTCTACATAGCTGTCTCCTTCACCATGTCCGACTGCACCTTCGCCACGCGCGTTTTCGACGCCTTCGTGGCACACATAATCACGGCCGTTTTGGCCATTGCGCTGCTCCGGTGGGCCCGTTGGGCGGGGTATGAGATGCCGTGGGAGAGGCGGGAGAGGAGGGAGAGGAGGGAGGTGTTGGCGGCGTTTGAGGGGCGTATGAATGGTGTTATTGAGAAGTATGTTTAGTAAGTGTATTGATATACGTAGTTGATTTCTTTTCTTTCGTTTGTTCGTCTTTCTTTTCTAACGTACCTTTCTCTGTTATGGTTAGCTATTAGCTTTGTTATCTAGGGGATATTTTAAGGGCCTTGTCCCCCACCTCCCCGCGGTTAGGCCTGGGGCCACTCCCGGTGATGAGAGGGAGTGGTGCGGACGGGGGTATTCTTATTCATTGTTGGAAGAGGCTGCGCTTGGAGACGTTTTCGAGAGCGCTGCGAATCCTGGCTCACAACTCACTTGTGGTTTGCCGAAGACGTCCAGAATACGCTATCCGCAACTCGATCTACGAAGTCGTTGTATGCTTCAACTGGGGCTGAGTCACTCGTTTCGGCTTCGCGCTTTCGATATATCGTCTCCAAACATCATGATGGTCGAGAGAACTTCTTCCTCACGAGGTCATGTCGTCTTGACAACGGGGGTTGGTACTCGCCCACTCTTCGCTGAACGAGGCGACTCTGAATCTTGGTTCTACCAGCGCACTCTCGGCAGACGCACAATATCCCTCTTTCACCTCCTCAGTCTCACTTCAACCTCCCTTGAGCATATCTCAACATCGCCATCATGCCGATTTTCGATCTAGGCCGTCTAGGTCGCTTCCAGATATCCTATCTTCCGCCATCAGACATGTCGCAAGGAAATCACCAAGACATACCCTCAGGCCCGCCACCTGAGTACACGGACATCGCTGAAAGCGAGATCAAATACACCTCTCCGCCGCAAGCACAACCACCAGAATGCAAGACCGAACAGGTCCGTCGATTTCTCATCGAAATCGTTGCAATAACCTTCAACGCGGACTTCGACTCGCTAAACGCAGCCTTGTACAACATGCCCGTATCAGACAACACAAACACGATACTCTGCGACTCTGAGCGCGCAGACCTGGTAGCTCAATCCGATCTTGTACGCAAGGTGCATAGACACTTCCTCGACAACACCAAGACTCATATATCACAACAAGACGAGAGAGCCATCTGCTCAACCATAACCCTCGCCGTCGCCCACCTCCGCGTTGCACCCCCCCTAACCTCCTACCAAAGTACACTCCCGCACTTCACTCTAGACATGATAGGGTGGTACGGCGAAGAAACGCGACATCCATCTGGCACACGCTGGACGAGCACGCTCCCCGGACACTGGGATACAAACTCTCTGGGGTATTGCGATCAAGAACAGGTTATGTTGTGCATGAGGTCGCTTTTCCATATCATCAAGGACATTGCTCCGAACGACAAGGTGCACGACGTGCTAATGGAAGCATGGGACACTTGTCGGCGACGCGGTGGGTGGCCGATGGACACGTTGCTGGGCGACTCGAAGATGTGTTGGCCCATGAGGAAGGGGTACCATCATATGGGTGATGCGTTGAGGGATATGCCGCTATTGGGGCCTTGGGTTGTCGTTGGGGAGTCGAACGAAGCACACTGGGTTAGCTCTGCTACTTCCAAGTACTCCATATCACCCTTCGTCCGCACCATGGGAGTAGTCTCTGCGAACGGCATGTAAAACAATCAAAACCTTCATTAGTACCAGATATGTCTCGCCATGAACCTGCGACTGCCGAGTCCCGAAGGAGTGTTGCGGTGTGGACAGTTTGGTAAGGGTGGGTCACGGGAGGCGATCGACGCATTGTGGCTCAGCCCCAGCCACAATGCAGAATGACATCATGCTGGCTGTACCTGCAGCAACCAACACCACCAATTTGACCGCAAACCTGCTGTCTAGCCCGTGCGAAACGCGGCAAGCGTGTTTCCACTATTGCCATCGTCGTGCCATCTTTGCCGGCCCGTCCGCCTCTTCTCTCCTCCTCAGTCCTCTGCATTTCTTTGTATTCCCTTTAGTCTGTCGCTTCGACTTTAATTTCCCTCTACGCGACGACCACGCGAGCGCCCCTTGGTCTTCAGCCCCTGCCACCACAACAACACCACCACGATGGTGCACCAACGCGCATCCCAGCGGGCTCTCCTGCTGAGCGCGACACTCGGCCTCGCTAATGCATTCGCTCTACCAGAGCCGACGGCTGTCCCCGCCAAGGTCGAGGTGCGCGCGCCTGTTGTGACTCCCGCGGCGATCCGGTTCGTAGGGCGGCACAGCTACGTGGAGAAGAGGAACATCATCGACGACATCAAGAGCGGCGTGGACAACTACGCAGCCTCAATAGGCAGCGTGCTGGGAACAGACCTGCCCAGCTTCTTCACAGAGGGTAAGCAAACGCCTGCATGGCAAGCTTCGCACTAGTAAGGCTTGTGCTGACTCTTTTTCTCTAGGCATCCCCGGCTGGTTCGAAGGCCTCCCCACCGGCAAAGAAGTCCTGTCCAGCCTCGGCATCGGCGACGACGACTTGGCTGCGAAGCCCACTGAAGTTCTCAACATCCCTCCCTACGCCAACTGGACCGACCAGGGCTGGAATGTGCGCTTCCACGGCAATGTGTACAAGTTCCCGGATATCAGCCAGGACAAGGTCGACGACCTGGCCAACGTCTTCCTCATCGACACCAGTGTTGCCGAGCTGCCCGACAACCAGAAGGAGCAGGCACGCAACCTGACGCGCTCCATCTTCATCGTCCAGCAAGGCGACGTCAATGTCTCCATGTCGCTCGAGCCCGCGCCCATGCAGGGCGGCGACGGCGAGCCCGGCGGCGGCAACTCCATCGAAGCCCCCGGCGGCGTCCAGAACCTCACGCTCCCCTACGAGACGACCGAACTCGGCGACTTCGACGTCTTCGTCCCCATCCAATCCAACGGCCTCATCCCCGGCAACGAAACCAACAACGTCCAGCGCCTAAACGTCTACACCAATGGCACCAACAGCGGCAACGCCACCGCCTTCCTCGTCCCCTCCGAAGGCATAACCTTCATCTCCGACATCGACGACATCCTGCGCGTAACCAAAATCTACGACCCGAAAGAAGGTCTCCTAAACTCCTTCGCCCGCCCCTTCACCCCCTGGATGAACATGCCCGAGATCTACGCAAACTGGTCCCGCACCCTCCCCAACAACACGCATTTCCACTACCTGACCACGACCCCCGAGCAAGCGACCCGTCTGTACATGGACTTCATCTACAAAACCTACCCCGGCGGCTCCTTCGACACCCGTCCTCTGAACTTCTCAGATATATCCGCCACGCTGTCCATCCGCAAATTCCTCCTCACTAAAGTTTTTGAGACTTTCCCCACGCGCAAATTCGTCCTCGTCGCCGATACTTCGAACAGCGATGTCATGAAGGCTTACCCCGAACTCGCTCACGACTACCCCAACCAGGTCCAATGCATCTTCCTCCGCAACACGTCTGCCACCGACTCCGACATGTGGTTCCCGTACAACACCGAGGGTTTCAAGGGTCTGAACAACAGGAGTTATATGTTCTTCCGCGAGCCGAATGATCTTGCGGGACTGGATATTGTTAATGGACAGTGCTTGAATGAGAGTATTCCGCAGAATGTTACCTTTTCGCGTCAAGCGGAGATTCTGGGGATTCATGGGGACAGTGCGGGTGGGAAGTTGCAGAGCGGTGCGACGATTAGTTTTGTTGTTGCGCTGTTTGCGGCTGTTGCGCTGTCTCTGTAAAGAATGATGGATGGTTGAAGGCATGAGTATATATGAAGCATGGTGTTTTGTTGGTTTTTTGGATTTACTTAATTTGGGGATTTGGGCATAGCGGCATGGTCCGCGTTGTTTTTGTGGGGCTTGGGTAGTTCTTGTGCATAGCATTTTTCTATCATTAGGGCAATTATAAGATTGTTACGATTGACTTCTATCTTCTATACATGTGCAAGCAAATGCAATACTAAACCTCGAGAACAGCAGAAACTAAACACACCCACGCTCACACGAACAACCGCTGACAGTAATCACGCCTCCTACCCACCTCCCACCTATGGGACGAACACACCCGCCCCACCCGATCATCTCCAGGCCCATCAAGCACACGCCTACTACTATACCTGCACACTGGATCTTTTTCCGCTCTAGTGATCGGCTGGTTCGCTTCCTTCATCTTCTTGTAGACGTTGCTACCTGGGTGTTTGTTCTTCTTCTTGTTGCGCTTTCCCTTCCGGGTGGGTGGGGGAGGCGGAGGGGAGGCGGAGGGGCGGTGGTGGAGCTCAACTCAACGCTGCCCAGGTGACTTTCAGCCTGCCATGTCTCCTCCCCTCAATCCACGTCGGCGCACACTCCCATGCCAGCTACCCATCCTCAATCCAACTCCTCTCTCTCTCACACCCTTCCCTTGCCCCATCACCGCATCCTCCTCCCCCTCTCCCGCCGACAATCCTCCCTCCCCCTACCCACATTCAACCTATGAAACCAACACACCCCGCTTAGTCGATCATCACCCCGTTGGTCCAGTTTCCGCCTACTGCCGTACAGGCATCTAGGTAATTGTGGCTTCTTCCTGTTGATGAACTGGTAATATGACTCGTCCCATATCTGGTCGAGATTGGGATGGCAGCGTTCGTTTTGCTTCTTCTGACGTTTTCCTGAAGGGCGGGCGTGGGTGCGGAGGTGGTGAAGGAGTTGGAGTGGAGTGTGCAGGAATTGGAAAGGGTTGTCGGGGGTGGCTAGGTCTAGTGCGGCGATTGTGGGGGAGGTGACTGGGATGTACTCTGTGTTTTGGTATCTGTCTTCATCTTCGGAGCTGGAGGAGGGGGACGAGGTGAGCAAAGAAGAAGAGGATGGAGTTGATGAAGATGAAGAAGATGAAGAGGAATGTGTGCTATCGGGTGTGTGAGGGCGAGATAGCTGGGTTCTTGAGACAAGCTCACGAACGACCCGGTAGTAATGTAAACGATGGGCGCTCTCAACAGGGAGCCGGTTACTTTCGGGATCGATATCGTGGATGATGGTTGGCTCACTCTTCTTGTAGGCTATCATTTCAGAGTCGCTAGGGCACCTGGTTGCGTAGTCTCCCCATGAAGACATGGTCCCACCTACTCCTTCAGTAGCCATTACTGAGGGCTCGTGGCAGATACTTTGAGGTGGAGATTTGGTGTCTGCGCCCCTGTTAAGCGCTGTTGGGTTATTGTATTGTCGAGCAAACGTCTTCTCAAAGACATTGGTTTGACAAGAATTTGGACATGACACATTGCGAATGATATTTCTAGAAGCCTTGAGGTTCCTCTCCAGACACTTTGAGTAACAATCGGTATAAGACAACATCAATACAACGACCAACCACAAGTACCTCTCGTGAAAGCTACACAAAATCCTCCCTTCCTACTGACATGCCTCACCCCTCTTATCCTCACCCTTCCTACTCTTATGAAACTTACACACCCTATCTACCACATCATCCCCCTGCTGGTCCAATACCCGATAGGTGCCATACTTACACTTTTTAACTCCGCCCGTACCACATGCAGCTGCTTTGGCATTGAGTGTATAGGTCTTCTTAGTCTGTTCCTGGGTCTGCTCCTGGGTCTGACCGTCCGTTGAGGTCTGCTTCTGAGTCGTCTTCGTCTTTGTCTTGGTGATGATGGTGCTTGGTCGATGTTTGTTCCTGTGCTGCTTTTTAGCCTTGTGTCTGAGCGCAGGATGGGTACGCAAGTGTTGAAGGTTGTCGATGCATCTCAATAGATTCAGTGCTTCAAGCTCGGTGGATATAGCGAGGGATAGGTAGTGTAGGCGAGAGAATGGGTCGGAAGGTAAGAATGGGTTGCGAGATCTGCGCGGAGGTAGCGAGAGGGATTGGGAGCGGTTGACTTTGCGCGGGCGGAAGATGGGATAGTGAGGTTCTGGCTGGGTAGGCGAATGTTGGACGTCTTTGCATTGGGCATCGACCGGAGGATCGATGGGAGGCTGATCTGCATCGTTAGCCAGCATATCGGGGTCGTAGTGGTCGACAGAGTAGGCGCATTCTCTATCAGCGATTGGAGCCATGATGTTAGTTACGTGATGAGATCGGTAGATATGAGAGGGCAATTCTGGGCTGTTGGAAGATAAGTTGATCGATGAGTTTGTTTTCTGCCATCCTGTTGAGCTACGTAGCAGGTGATATATCGTCTAGCGAACGGAACTTCAAGACATCAGATTAGTGAAGCCGCGACTATGAGTGATACATTGCAAGTCATGTCTTCAGTGTCTTCCCGGGTAGGTTGTGAGATAAAAGCATGCCTGGTGATAACCGTGTTCGAGTTGTAAGACTTCTTGGATATCTCCGCATTGTCTCACTCTGAGTACTCCTCGCATCATGAACCCATCGCATGTGATAGCTGTACGCTATCCGCCCTATCTCTATCCGAAAACGACACCCTGCATGGCCGTTTCATTTCACACCTCCCCCCTCAAACCGCAGCGCAACCTCCAAAACCTCCGCATCCAACCTCGAAGCCCCCAAAAACGTCACACTAAACGGCAACACCCCCTCATCCCCCTCCTTCCCACTCAATTCCTCCACCGAATAAGTCCCCGCCGGCACCGCCACCCCACAAAGATCCAACACATTCCCACAATGCGTAAACTCACCCAGGATACTATTCTTCTTAATCGGATCAGCGAGCACCTCGTCTATGCGCCAGTGCGTAGGCGTAGTCGGTACAACGACAACATCAACACCAGATGCGGAGTACGCGAAGACTTTCTCTGCTTGTCGCGTGTAGAGGGCTTGGGCCTGCAGGTCGCGGTAAGCGTCTACGGCTGAGCTCTTCCGCGCGACGACGGCGTCCATGAGTTGTGCGGTTACGGGGTGGAGGGCTGCGCGGTTCTTGGCGAGGAAGTCGTCTGGAAGCGAGGCGAGGCGTTCAGAAACGAATGTGCCGTCGTAGAGTAATTGACCGGCTTTTTGGAAGGGCGACCAGTCGATTGGTGTGAGGACGCCGCCGATGGCTTGGAGTTTCGATACCGTTTCGTTGAACATGCGACGGGCTGGTGGTGAGCATATGGCAAGTGCTTCGGGTGGCGGAATGCCGAATTTAAATGTGCGGGATTGGGGGCCGATGCTGTTGATGTGGCGTTCGAAGCCCATCTCTGGTTTCGCGTAGGGGTCGAGGGAGTCGTGGCCTTCTAGGATTTGCCATAGGGTTCGCGCGTCGGATACGGTTTTTGTGGAGAGCGCGATGCAGTCTAGTGACAGGCATGCTGGTGTGATACCTCGGAAGGAGATGGTGCCTCGTGTAGGCTTGTATCCGACGATGCCGTTGAAACCAGCGGGTACTCTGCCTGACCCGGCTGTGTCGGTTGCGAGTGAGAAGGAGACGAGGTTTGCGCCTACAGAGACTGTGCTGCCGCTGCTTGATCCGCCGCTGATGTAGTCTTTGTGGTATACTGAGTGTGGGATTCCGTATGGGCTGCGACATCCTACGAGGCCGGTAGCGAGCTGATCTAAGTTGGCCTTCCCTATGAATAAGGCGCCTTCGGCGATGATTTTGTCGTATACCGGAGCGGAGGTCGAGGGCACGTGTGCAAGTGGTGGACATGCGGTGGTGGTGGGGAGGCCAGCGATGTCGATGCTGTCTTTGACGCTGAAGGGAACGCCAAACAGGGGTGGAAGTGCGTTTCGGTCGGGGTAAGTCGATGCTAACTTTCTTGCAGCGTCCAGTGCTGCTTCACGTGGCTGTAAGTGTATCCAGACTGCTGGATCCACCTCCTTGTATGCTGCAATCTTTTCGTAGACCGCCTCAACGACAGTTACGGGTGAAAGTCCGCTCTTGTACGCTCGCTGTAAAGCAGATATCGTGAGGTCGCCATCAAATGTCGGTGGTGTCTGAGGAGGCGTAGAGTTGGCGGTAATCCTTTCGCTTGATAATGGCGATAGTGCGTCTAGTAACGGCTGCAAGCTACCAATGTATCCGAAAAGGCCCTGCGACCAGTGTATCATATCCAGCGTCGACTTCTTGAAGCAAGCATCGTTGTATCCACTAGTAGCTTCCTCGATACCACAGCATTCGAAACCGCGATCGTTCGCTTCCCGAATAGTAGTAGCAAAACAGCACTCCGTAGTGACACCAGAGACAATGAGATGTGTAATAGCTCTCGCTTTGAGCTGATGCAGAATAGTCGTATTCCAGAACGAGCCTTTGCCGGGTTTGTCAATGACAACCTCCCCAGGAACGGGCTTCAGCTCATCGATGATGTCGTGTCCGTATTCTCCTCTTGTGAGCAGGCGGCCAAGTTCGCCCTTGTCGCCGATTACTAGTTTGTGCTGGGTGTTGCCAGGCGCAGCTTCTTGTCTGATCAATTTTGACGATGGGCAGTCCGAGAGATCTGGTTTGTGGCCTTCGCGGGTGTGGAAGACGGTCATGCCGGCACCCCGACATGCTTCCAATAGCTTTTTTGTTGGGGCGATGGATGCTTGCACCGCCTCCAAGTTTCCGCCTTGGATTTCGCCGAATCCTTTCGTTAGAAGGAAGTCGCGTTGCATGTCGATGATGAGTAACGCGGTATGCTCTAGAGGGAAAGAGAACGCGTAAGGTTTCGCGTCGAAAGAGAGCATCTTGCCATTGGGTGAGGTGTTTGCCATCTTCGTGATACCGTGGTGATTGAGAGGCCCGGTACTTGGGAGGTTGTGTATGGGCAGACACGCTCATGTAAGAAAACAACATATACAGGAGTTCATCAGAGAACGTGGACGCGCCATATCTACGTTCGATATCGACTCCATCGCATGAACGTGGGGACTCCAACGCGGGCCGCGAACGGAGTATGCAGCTGGCCTACGGGCCTACGGGCGGCACCTGGGGATTTGGAGGTGTCTTATCGGTATCGGCACACGCTAGCACCAGATCGGTCTAGCCCGGCTCTTCGATGAGCAATCTCCATTATGCCCAGCGCCCAACGCTCTTTCATGCCTGTCCACGAACTCAGATCGTAGCGGTAGTGGTCTGAAGGATTATGCCGAACCATGTTCGTCTCCGCATGCACCCCGCCATGTCATCAGCGACTATCTCCATGTCAGAAGCTGATACGGTTATCAAGCTGGAGGCGATCTTGATACGGAGATGTACGTAGCCATCACGGCACGAAGACCAAGACTCTAGAGCTTGATAAATTGTGGACGTAGTTCTTCTTCATTCGCATTTTCCGAATTCACCGCGCTGTTCTTAACCATGTCTGTGCTAAAGGCGAGACTTGCGCCT
Source organism: Alternaria viburni (assembly GCF_023758015.1). Classification (NCBI taxonomy): domain Eukaryota; kingdom Fungi; phylum Ascomycota; class Dothideomycetes; order Pleosporales; family Pleosporaceae; genus Alternaria; species Alternaria viburni. The sequence continues at coordinate 56,177 of NW_026055810.1, forward strand.
CACCTTCATTTGAGGGTGCCATTCGAAAGCGGCAAGTATGGCTCGCGCTGGTCGAACAAAGGTATGTCTTCTGACTACGTTCGTATGTAATGAGCTCAAGCTGATCGTCGCGCCAATACCAGATCTTGACCCGGTACCACCAGAACAGCGTACCTGGGGTGGTCTCGACTACTGGGCGTACTGGTGCTCCGACATGCTCGCACCTCCTTTGGCGTCTACTGTAAGCAGTGTCATGGCTCTGGGTTTCACAGCGAGAGAGACAATCCCAATTGTCTTCTTCGGCTTCGCCATCTGCAGCGTCGTCATAACACTGACGGGCAAGATGGGTGCCACATACAATGTGTCCTTCCCCGTCATCATCCGAAGCGTCTTCGGCATGTATGGATCGTTCCCGGCTATCTGCATCCGAGCTTTCGTCGCCATGATGTGGGCTGCGATTCTCACGGTTCAGGCGAGCAACTTCCTGCAACGCTGCCTTGAGGCGATTTGGCCGAGCTTCATCACATTTCCGAATCATCTACCGGAGAGCGCCGGGATAGACTGTAAGACCCAACATGCTAAGATAATTCTGGGACGTTACTAATAGCCTTACAGCGGCTGGATTGCTATGCCTGTTTTTGTACTGGTTCTTGCAAACTGCGCTCGCCCTCATGCCAATCTCGAAATTGCGCGTCCTCTTTTGGATCAAGGGTATCGTCGTGCCGCCCACGTTCTTCGCTCTCTTTCTTTGGGCCGTCATAGTCACGAAGGGGTGAGTGGTCTCTTTCTAGCTCCCAGCGATGGACGATGCTGACTTAAGATGCAGTGGCGGTCCGCTCATCAAAGGAAAGGTGGAGATTACTTCCACTTACATGAACACCACCTACTCAGTGCTCACCGGCCTCAACGCTGTCGTTGGGCTCTTCTCCTCTTTGGCCGTCAATATGCCAGACTTCGGCAGGTTCTCCAAGAATCAGCTCGCCGGCTATCATCAGTTCCTCGCCCTCCCCATCATTGGAACATTGGGCGCACTCACACCGATCTTCGTCACCGATGCTCATTCGTACCTCTGGGGCGAGTTCGAATGGTATATGCCAACCGTCATCGCGAAGTTCGACTCTCGAGCTGCGAAGTTCTTCGTATCCGCCAGCTTCCTTCTTGCGACAATCGGAAACCAGATCGCAGCCGATACCTACCCGTTCGCGAACGATGTAGCTGGCATGCTACCAAAATATATCAACATCTTCCGAGCCACCATCATCATTTCCGTCTTTTGCATCGTATCCACTCCATGGAACATCATTAAGAACGCGTCGGGTCTGCTCTCGTTCTTGAGCGGCTACTCATGCCTCATGGGTCCTCTCGCAGGCACGATGGTCAGCGACTATTACCTCGTCAAAAAATGCAAGCTGGATGTGGATCAGCTCTACACGCATCGCGGCATCTACTGGTACAATGGAGGCTGGAACTGGAGGGCATATGTGTCCTTCGTCGTAGGATTCGCTCCGCTCCTTCCGGGTTTTGCTAAGAGCATCGACAACGGTCTGGACATCGGTGGCGCATGGAAAGTCTACACGTTTGCGTGGATCTTTGGGTTCTTCCTCTCGCTTTTTACGCACTACGTTGTATGTACATATATTTCGCCGGCGACAGGATCGTTGGTAGAATGCGCGGTGTACCCGCCGCAAAAGGGTGAGGTGGTCGCGCCGGTTCTCGAGGGCGAGGAACTATCGAATAAGGAAACTCTTGTGGCGAAGGAGAAGGAGATGGCTAATATGGCTTAACCAATATTGCGCCAAGTACTCAATCTTGACCAGTAATGTTCTCTTCTGCCTTCTACAGATGATGTTGTGAACGAGACGCAAAGCTTTCGCGTTATTTTGGTGATGTCGCTGAGTAATTTACGCTTGGTCCGTGCTTCCAAAGGCTGGGCCGCCTCGGCTTTCTTTCGTCCAATGTGGTCTTCATTCCCCAACCTGCCTGCGGGTGGACCTACTCAACGCACATGGCACCCACGCCATCAGCGACATCAATGAACTACTTGCTATGTTCAACGCGCGCCAAGCAGGAATGGTAGTGTGATAATATGCATTCATGGAGAAAGCACCATCAACAGCCATCTCGCGAATTCGTCACGCGAACGCGTCCCACGTATCGCGATTTCAGCAACAGCAGTCTAGGGCTACCCGTCTGCCACCAAGACGGACACATACTGCGTGCTGAAATGCAAGCATGAACTTCATATCTGGTGAGAACTCGCCGCCAAACTACCTCTTCCCGCGTGTAGCCAACATCCACACTACGAAGCCAAAATCGCGACGTCCATGCGATCCATGTCGACGACGGAAGTCACGGTGCGAAATATCAGACAGCGGACCACCATGCGTTCTTTGTCAATTCCATGATCAAGAATGCACGTTCAATGAAAACCCGCTACCACGGAAACGACGTGCCGTGGCCATCAACGAGGCCTCTGAGCCTACTGAAACCACCCGTGGACAAATGCCTCTTGCAAACGACTACAGGAATAACACTGCCCAGTCTACATCACCTCAGGATACTACTGCCAAAATCCGACAGGATCCGCCAATCGATGACTACGCAAATCTACACGGCCCTTCGCTCCTGAAGAAGACGCTGGGCCTGCAAACTGGCAGGCACAGTCGTCTTGTCGGCTCAACCTCGGAGTACGAACGTCTTTTATTGGCACTTGAGCCAGTTCAATCCGCTGTCGCTGCTGATGCTTTGGCTGGGCATCCAAAGCTTCGAAAAGTAGATGACGCTCATGCAACGACGTTCGTCTCATCACCCGACGCCGGTACGCTCAACAGTCAGGGCGACATTCCGGATCTTGACGCTATCGAAATAGCCGTCGCACCACATGGCGCTGCATTGATACGTCTCTTTTTTCGAATTGTACATCCCAGCTTCCCCATCCTGCACAAGAAAGTGTTCCTTGAGAAGTATGAGCGAACTCATCGAGAGTTCTCGCCGCCGCTATTAGCGGCAGTTTATCTCCTAGCCCTTAACTGGTGGTCGTATTCCAGCGAGCTCGCACTACAATCGAAGCCAGACGTGTCGCATCTAGAGTCCTTGACGATGAGGTCGTTCAGCAACATCATTCACAGGCCTAAGCTTTCGACTATACAGGCAGGGCTGCTGCTTCTTCAGCGACCAGAGGGCAACAGCTGGGCGTTGACATGTCAACTGGTCGGGCTAGCGCAGGATATGGGACTACAACTTGACTGTACGACGTGGCATATCCCAGCCTGGGAGTGCGGTCTTCGTAAACGCTTAGCGTGGGCTGTATTCATGCAGGATAAATGGGGTGCGCTGGTGCACGGTCGCCCCTCGCACATCACGCCGATGGATTGGGATGTACAGCCTCTGACTGTCGACGACTTCCCTGAGAGCGCCGCTGACGAGGACGACGAAGACGGGAGTACTGAGGTGGAGAAAGGCCGAATCTTGTTCTGCTACATGGTAGAGCTTACAGAGATCTTGGCGCAGATTCTATCGACTTTCTATACGCTAAAGGCCGAGCGCGACTTCGCCAGTCGTGCGCACGAAGGCGTACGGTCACTACTCAATGCAGCGAAGCCTTTGCAGCTCACACTACGCCAATGGTATGCCAACATGCCAGCAGCGCTAAAGGTGCAGGACATAGCGGCGAGGAAGCTCTCCAGCGTCGGCTATCTTCATCTTGGCTACTACGCAGTCGAAATGACGCTCCACCGACGCATCATCCGCTCATTGTCACCAGCAGACGATCTCGAACTCCACACCATATGCCGGCAAGCAGCACAGATCCGACTCACATCTGCCATGAGCTTCGTTCAATCTCTCCGACCTGAACACTTCCAATCCTTTTGGTATTCCTCGTCCACCTACAACTTCACACTCATCGGGTCTTTCATCTCGCTCCTTTGGGTGACATCCCCTAATATCGAGGAGGCAAGCAGATACCGGGCGCATCTAGATCAGTATAGATGGATCATACGCCTCTCGAGCAAATCGGCAGACTTTCTCGAAAGAGCCCTGGTGTCACTGGATGTGTCGTCCAGTGCGCTAATGAAAGCCGTTCTTGACAAAACCAACTCACCCGCTACAGCGATTGGTCGCCAGGCCAGCATGGGATCAAGTCGCGATAACGGTGCGCTAGTTCCTGGGAGCAATAGGCCCGTGTCTGTTTCTTCAACTCCCTCCGCTACCCAATTCGATGGAGGAACATACAATACATCGCTGGAAGGGACTGACCTCGTTGATCACTCGTGGTTTGATGCGATACACGAGAGCGACTTCGGTAATGCGTACAATGTCCATGACGTAACTCCGCCTGGCCAGTCGGACGTGGCATGAGGCGCGATCAACTGCAGCATTGTTGGATCGATAATGCTATTGTACCAGCTTTCGACGGGTTAGGTTTTTGCATTTCGTGGCTGATGGCGAAGAATATTGCAGAGCGCGCAAGTCAACTTTCATCCACGATGGTCTTGGCTCTGGGCGCTGCAAATCTGCATCGACGAAGCAAGACAACAGCGATGAGCTGTGAGTGTCGGACCAGCAATCCAAAACACCATTTTGACTTCTTCCACCCGAGCTGGTCACTCAGCAGAGTCGCTCTTATTCCAAGCATGTCCTTAGCGATGCATCATCGTTCATGGACAGCCCGACACTTCCCTGCTCCACACATACCATACGACCTTCAAGGACCCCTTCTTCGTCACACTCAGCGAGACAGAAGCGCCGGTTTATGAGAGGCTATGAGGCGTTCGATTCCATGCGCTTTGTACTGCTCACTGGCACAAAAGGACCAAGTGAGCTAGCAACAAGCCCTAGGCCTTCACAGTGGTCACTAGACTAGGACGCAGGAACCGAAAGCCCAACCACAAGACACGGAATCTCTCAACGTGCGTCAGGAATATGCGAACAGTATTCAGACTATGCCTGCATCGCCCTGCGATAGGCTGAGGGGGTGGAGGATGTGGAGGTCGAAGTTGAGGACATCAAGGGCAAGGATGAAGACGCTGGTGTTGAAGACGCTGAGGTCGAGGGTCCTATATAGGGGTTGGCAGTATAAAAGAAGTTATACTGCCAACCCCTGTATAGGACCCTCGGACTCAACATCTTTAGCCTCGATCCCGACGTCCTCAATCGTAGCAACTTCTTCTACAGCTTCCTGGATACGTTAGGCCTCTGTCTCCTCCGCCCACGGTCTGGAGTCTACGTGGACCTAATATTAATCAGTTTCAACCGTCTGGAATCACGACCAGGTTTACGTCCGATTGCACCCTAAGCCATGATTTTGGAGAAGCGCATTCATGACTATGCAGCTGCAATATGTATGCTGTTGGCCAAGAAGGCATTGGCGAATGGCCCATCGAACGGACGACGTGCTACACGCCCATAACGCCGCCTTCACTTCCAACATGAAGGAAGTTGTACTGGGAACGGTTCTTTCCCAGCCATCCAGGGTAGTTTTGGCAAGAGACTCCTATGGAACTTGACCAGACATCGCCGACCCAAGATGAGGGGGAAAGAAGCGGTGGCGTGATAGTCTCTTGTTCCAGTGCTCGTCTATCTTTATATCAGGAGAGCTTCATGCTCGTCATGAGCAATCACCAAGCTGCCAACCAATCTGATACCTGCTCTATTTTCTACATAATACAATACTACTTATCATTCCTGCCACCCCACCCCACTCTAACGCAACCATGACCCTCTCCAAAGCCATCACCATCGGCCTCGCTGCCTTTCTCACTGCTCCAGCGGTCACCGCTGTTGGCGGCTTCGACACCTGTACTGCGATGTCCTTCAACATTAACACCTTCTAGGCCACCAGCCAGTACGGGAAAGAGCCTTAGTTTGGTCCAAAAGGTCTGCACTCCTCATACACCACCGGGCGGTGCATCTGCGTCGATGCAGCTGCAAATGGTGATTTCGCCACGACCTTCCCCGTTGATTACCAGAGCTTCATTGCCAACACCCACATATTCTTGAGCAAAATACATGAGGCTACAGCAGACTTGTCCGCCGCGCCTGTTTAGGAACTGCGCGCTGTCGCGCCGCGCAGCGCTAAGATCATGGCGCGCCAGAATGTGGGTTGCGGCGACGTGTGTAATTCCACGTAGGTAAGTGGTGGCTGGGCATGTAGTTTACAGAGATTGCTAATGCTCTTTGCTAGGGTCTTTTGGGGATTTTGCAGCTGCGAATCATGCCAGTATTCCACTCCTATCTACTTCCACGGAGGGTTAGGCCGTCCTGTCATACTGTCACTTGCTTGTGGATAAGGCCATTTTAACAACAGTCATAGCTGATTTCCATCGTTGCAATTGCGTGTTACACTGTATGAAGAGCCATTGATACGTCGTCCGCTATCCTAGTATGATGTTCTCATCGAACTGAGCAGTCTTATCCCATACTTCCTTCGAGATTGTAGCTACACCCCGCCTCTCAAATACGCCTGGTTTACCGTTGACTGGTATGACACACAGCGCATGAACTTCGGGACGTCTGGGGTAGCTGAACTGATCTTCTACAAGAGGTCTGTGGTAGCTATGCTGATATTCTTCAACATGGGAGATGCCGATGAAATCCAAGACATCAGCTTCGCTCCGGGGTGATTGCGCAAGCCAGTGGTCGAGAGTCATGCTGCCTACAATGGTGCGCTCTGCATCATTTTCAGTGCCCAACAGTATCGGAAATCTTAACTCTTCTTTCGTGGTACCCCACGGTATCCAAGGTCTTACCGCTTCATCGTGCTCTTCGGCGCAGCATAATACACCAAACTGCGCTCTCTGTGCTTTGATGTACAGGTAAGGATCAAGAAATTCCGGGTTGACTCGCTCCAGAGACGCCTTGTTGCTGCATTTCTCACTAGTCATCTGGTGAGTCTCCAGACAAATACTGCATTGGGCATATATGACGATGGGTACTTGAAGCTCCCTGGCGTCTTCTCCACCGGTAGGCCACCCAAAGCTGAGAGGTATGCTGTTAATTGCTTGACCATTATGTCGCCAGGCCATCCACGACCAGCTGGGTATGACGAATGACCCGTCTGGACGTAGCAACATTCTTCTCCCCAAGATAGCCTCCCCTGAGCTCCACAAGAGTGCGCGTGAAAGTTTACATATCGGGTGACCATATAGCAATCTCGTATGAACTGCAGACGGAAGATCGTCCAGGCTCGTGTAGAAGTTGATGACCCCTAGGAATGCTTTTAAAGAATCTTGGTCGTACGATAATGCGCGAGGAGCGTAACTTGTTGCCGCTAGCGCGTATGCGTACCAGTTTGGTTCCCGTCCAGTCAGCGAGGCTTGACAAAGGGTTGGTATAAGGTGTCGCATCCTGTCTGACAGATTGAAATTGACCTTGAAGCCAAAATTTGAACCCTCTTCTAAATAGTTCTCCACACAATTGAGACAAATGCGATCGTCAATGACGAGCACCCGTCGGGATGAAAAGCCTTCTTGTAGTGTCCAAGCTCGCGAACACCATGGTAAGGCAGCGACGGGTGCCAGCTCAGTCGCTTCAACCATGCCAAGCACGTAATTTGGATAGTTTATGACTTGACCAGGTAGAATACGGCCAGTCGAACGGGTATCGTATCCGGTGATGCCGCCGTCTGCGTTGTCCTTGTTTGCCACCAGGATAGTCAGGACTGCATTGGCATAGATCATATGCATTCGGTTTAGATAGAAGGACAGATTGGGGTCGTTCTGAATCAGGCAGAGACAGTCCACCCATAGATAGCGGACGTCCAAGTCTGCGGTTAGACGCATTGCATCTCTAATAGTCTGTGGGACAGTGGCGACATTTGATCCGAATGACAGGCTTCGAGGTTTTTGAAGCTCCTCCATGTTTCCAGAAGTTAAGTTGGTGGACTTGACGTTGCCCCAAACGTAACTTAGAGATATGTATCGCACATCTAAGACGGGCTTGAGCGTGATACATTCCTCGAGTACATCAATAAGGTAGAGCGGCATGTCCAGTCCATTAGCAGGATTAGATCGGCAGCCTTCATGCTCGCGCTCGCATGTATGCAACCACCATTTGATAAGTTTCGTGGGGAGATCTTTTCCCTTGGTATGAGTGGCCGCATCGTTTCGAAGTCGCGTAGGATAGTTCGAGCGCGGTAGTAGGTAACTGTAGTAATATGGAATGTAGTGTGTGTTTGATGATGTAGCAACCCTTGCTGACCATATGTGGCTCGAGCCAGGCCCGGAGAAGCGATCACCTTTGATCACAAGTTTAAGGTGCTGCGCATCGGGGCTCACTTCGTCCAGTATATTGAGAACATCTCTGCATGATGGGCAGGTCGTGTCTGGCTTCATGTCGGTTGTATCAGCTTTCAATGAAAGAATGACGAACTTTTCGTGCTCGTGTTTGGGCGCTTTATTGGGAATGTCGTTGAAAGAGCGATCCACACGTAAGCACTCTTCGCAGTACAAAGCGTCCGTATCCGGTGACCCTCGTGAGTTCAATGGCGCAACTTCAACTTTCTCCTCCATATCCACCATCGTCGGTAGTTTGTGGGCCAGAACAAATCGGTTGCTGTGGTTCAGTTCATAGTGGGATCCGTAGAGCAACAAGTTGGTTTGTGACTGAGAAGGCTGCAAAGAGATTGATGTGTTACATGCCCCGCGATCGTTGCTGCCTACGCCAAGTGAGGCGCATCTCAGCAGGCAGATGCGTCCGGCCTATCATCTATCCGAACGCCTGATGCTGCGCTTCAGGACAGTGTGGCAGAATCGAGTTTCGCTTACAACCTTGGAAGCAACGGGTTATACTGCTACACGGGAGAGCCGTTATCCAAGCGCAGTTCCAGCACCAGTGACCGTATGTCCTTGCTATCTAGACATACACTGGCTATTTACCTCGCGCATCGCAGCTCGAATAGCTGTTGCCATCTGAAGGGGAGAAGAGGAGAAGGGGAGATAAAACTCACATAGCACACCATTCCACCACTTCAGCTCCATTTCTCCTCGCGCAACCCACCAAGCTTCCTCAAGTATGCCTCCAGCTCCAGAACGTTCCGCCAACCTCCCCACAGCACACCACATCACACCACCACACCACCAAATCACGCCTAGACCCCCAGCCTCCCCAAAACGGCCACCTAACCACAACAGCCCGCATCCAGACCGCACCCCAAACAACCTCACTTACAAAAATGAGGGGTAACCAGCCCAAGTAAAGCATTCGCAAGCCTGCTGCAGCACCGCCGATCCCATACCGCATGCATACGGACCGATAACACAGCTGCACGCTATCTAAAGCGAGATCGAACCGCCATCCATTCGACGCGCGATTCTGTTGGGAAGTATGAACGGCTCTGAACCACCGTTTAGGTGTTTGTAGAGCGATGCGATGCGTTCTGGTGGGTGTGTCGCGTGTGGTGTTGCTTATTGCGTTTGTGGGGGAGAGCGGTGGGTGACGTCATGAGCACGTTGTTTGGTGGAAGGAGCAACGTGGGAACGTGGTTGAGGTGTGGCATCCACGTTGTCGCGAACGTTATCGCTATCGCTATCGCTATCTAGACCTCATCTGAAGGATCGGAAGGCGGAAGCAAAGGATATCCCCGCTTTACAACGTTGGAAAGACGTGGTTTGAAGTCATCGAGATTATTAAACAGAGCGATCGCGCGTCAGCGTTGCTGTGCGGAGAGAGAACCCACGAAAAAGCACGCCGCGCGAAAGAACCATGGGGATGCAGGGACCGCGCGCCAGTCTACCGCCAAAAGTTCCAATTGGACGGGAAAGGCTCTACCGGCCAAACGCCCCGGTACGCTTACGAAGGTTTATTTCGGGATGATAAAACAAAGTGCACAAGAAGCATTGCGTGAACGGCAAATATTACGTCGTCAGACCACGCGACACGGGACGTGATGATGAACAACAGCAAATGACAGTGATGATGCGTGATAAAGTGATCATGATTTCATAAACTAACTATACAGAGATCTTGTCGGGAACCTAGCAGTTCCATCGACTTGATGCAACAATTGCATCAAAGGGGGGGTATCTGTTTTTCTGATTTGAGCACTTCATTTCAGAACCGTTGCGCCAGTTGCCTGTCCCAAAAAGCAAACGCCGCTCGTAAACACAAGAGAGCAAAAATCGCGATCGTGATCCTCGTAACCCTCACGTCATGGCAGCATGAGAAACCTTACATGGTGCGGACGTGCGTCAAAGCGTGAGCTTAAGCCCAAGTCTTGGAAGTATTGAGACCGAGCTCGAGATGCTGTGCAATGGCGTCGGCAAAGTCGCCGCCAGCATTGGAAGAGTGACGGCGGCGCTCGCGACGTATTTGGTGCTCGGCTTCCATGAGGCGGCCTTGGACCCAGGCGCGCTGCTTCTCGTCGTTGCGGATGCATTCTGTGTTCATGAGCTCGGTGAGGGTAGCGACGATTTGTTGGTTGATCACGGCGAGCTTGTGGGATTCTTCCGTGTGCATGTCGTCGACACTGTTGCGTGGGGTGGAGCTGGTCCTGGAGCTGACGGGGACGGGATCACTGGCTGCGGGGAAGGGCGTGTTGTACTTGGGTGAGGACTCGGGCGAAGAAGATAGAGATTGAAACTCTGGCGACGATGCTGCCATTGGGGCGTTGAACGGAATCTCCATGGCCATGCGGCGTTGGAGAGCTTCCTTTTGGGCGGAGAGGAGCATGTACTTCTGCATCGACTCGTTCTAGACAGCCATGTTAGTATGTGTAAAGAAAGGAAGCACTTCGGAGGAACTCACTCTACATAAAGTGGGTCGCGACATGGGAGCCATGGTGTAGTCTGATATGGTGTTGCTTGGTGTTGGTATCGTTTAACGTGGAGAGAGATTTGATTCCTGCTGATGTGGGGTTGTCGGGTTACTGATAGAAATACCAGTTGACAATGCCAAGAGCGTTGGTGCTAGGAGATCGGCGGAGCCCCAGAAGTGTGGGTACGAAAAAGTTCTTGGTGGTGGACCAGAGTGGAGTGATGGTGATAAGGTGATGCTACTGCGACGACTCGGTGATGGTTGACGCTTAAGTATCGAGGCCGGTGATGTTGACAGAATATTCCAGAGTTTGATGGATTCGCAAATGCCATCTTCTGAGTCCGGGGGTTTGTTCGCAACTTAAACAGTTTGTGATGGGGCCGCGCATTCACATTCCCGGAATAGGCCATGACGTGCGATTAACACACCTGCACCGAAACACAGCGCGGCTGAATCCGTCCTTCCGCGGTCACTGTGTCGAGACGCCTTTGAGTAACGGGGCCCGTTTCGCAGAACCCTGTTGGGATAGCCAGGGGTTGGGGCGTAGTCCAGCTGTGATTGGCGGAGTCAGCCCCCTTGCTGATCCTCCTGCTTCCCCGAAAGGTAAACTAAGCGACATAACGTCACTGGTAAGAACCTGAATGTAGGGCCACGGCGCAGGATCGTGATCCAGTAACAGGATCGCACATGAAAGGTCTTGAAGCAGTCGATGGCACATGGTACCTGCATTATCGTGAGTAATTTTGCCTGCAGACTCTTACCCTTCACTTGTGGGTAACTTGTGGGTAATGCGAATTCTCTGCCCTCCATCACAATGCCATGATGCTGCCGGAAATGCCATGGTGACACAGTATGACGTTTCGCTTGATCCAAAATTATTCCTGAGTCAATTCGGCGCAGGCCGAGGCGGCGCGGAGACATCCTGCGACGTCACATTTGCATGGTGCTGACATTGGGCAGTCTTGCTGCTCGGGCGGCTTCACAGATGTGGCTTTTTTGGAGACATCCCGAATTATGATTAGGCGCTGCATTTGACTGCTTTCGATTGTCCATCAACGTGTCTAGAGGCCAAAAGTCAGGCTTAGCAGGAAAAATCAGGTTTCGACGCCACATTAGTGGCTCAGTCCCACGTGTATCCGGGTTTCGGCTTGGGTGTGACGTCCCTGTGCAAGCCCCAAACCCCAACCATGGGCATAACAGGGCTGTTGGAAATTCGATCGTCGTTTCTAGCGTATCAGGACCCCGTAAAGGTTCCACGACAAGGCTTCCAGAACGGACCCTTGATCCTTCACGCGGCAGGGAAGTGTCACGCTGGAGTGCCACGTTGGTGACAGAATGCTCGTGGGATTCGTGTACGTTGTGGACGATACCGCCTAATCATGACAGCGGGAACAAGACCTTGGCTTATCGTCGCCCTGGCGCGCCGCGATTACACCCAACATTCAGGTATTCGCATGTCCTCGAGTAAGCGTCATGTCGGAGCGACATACTCCGCATGATACGCGTACGGCACAAACACCTCACTGCCTGGTCGGGGTTGGTCTTAGGAGATCGAGGGCCTGACCGCGCAGATCATACGGCGTCGTCAATCGACGCCCGGCCGCTGCAGAAAGGATTGACCGAAAAGCAAACGTGTACCGGCAGTCAGCTGATGTACATGAAAGTGATGCGACATGTTGCGAGACATGAGAGCGGTGTGGTACAGGCGTGTCACTCTTCAGTAGAGTGTCGATCTGACCAGAACCCTTTGCCGTAGCTGACGAGGATCTCTTGTCCACGCCCGATGCCCTTCGCTCTCTTTCCGCTTTTGCCAGCGCTGAGCACGAAGACTCCGACTCTCTTCTCCACCTTTCCGTTCCCAATGTCTACAAGTATATCGCGAAACTCAGCGCTCGGTGCGGCGGCGACGCCTCGGTAGTCGTTGATGAAGCGTGCTTCGTTGCCCATCTTGGATGCATCAACACCGATGCCTAGTTCGCGGTCGAGTGAGAGGTCGTAGTCGGATGCTTCATCAATGTCAGTCTGATCGTGCACATAGCCCAAGTACGGCAGGATGAACGAGTCTGGTGGCAGATGCTGGTTAGCATAAAGCGCGTGCTGTCCGTGTGCAGGATGCGCAGAGTCCGTGACGGGTGTGATCTTGACGTTCGAGTACGGCCCATTCGGCTTGTAAACCTGTGTATCGGGTGGTAGATCGGACTTTGGCAATATAAGTGCGCTGACTTTGTCTCTACAAAGCTTCTTGGAATATGAAGGTGCATGAAGGTAAATGGTTTGCCCATCCCACCCCTTCGGCACAGCGCCAGATGATTTTGGCATCTTGCTATCGAATTTGATAGAGTTGCGCAGCTGTCATCTAATCCAGGCAGGCAGTCGTTCCTTCGCGTGGGTCGTGAGAACAGGCTTAGTCCGCCTCGGGAAAGTGCGAGAAGCCCGCGACAAAGATGTGGAATCTCTGTCTATTATGCCTTTCGGTGATGCATAGTACGGGATTGTGCGGCGAGGTGGTGAGGTGAGGTCGTTGTGTTAGCAAAGTCAAAGGCAGTGTGGTACCGAGGGGCTCTTGCCCGACCGGCAACACTTCGGCGGGACGGGCTAGAAGCGACAGGAACACCCACTCTCGCTCACCGTAGCACTCACTAACACCACACTACGCCTCGCCCTTTATCGACGCGACGCTCTCTAGCTCTGCGCGGAAATGATCACTATTTGTGGGATATGATAACGCGGAAGGATCGGGTTTCTTCGTGTTGAGCAGCGCGTCATTCGTTCTCCGACGAAACACCTGCGCCCAAGTAGGTGCCGCGCTTAATGCGTGACATGCGACTACCATTGTGGCGCTCACTAAGCTCATGCGCCTCTCCTGAGGAATGCCAGATGCGAGATTGCGCTTCCAATGTTACAAGGAATGCTGTGGGTGGATGACTCTCGCAAGAAGAGCTCCCGTATGACAAGAGCTGAGACAGAGCTGAGAGCCGGCCAGCCTTGAGGATCACAGCAGCTCCGGCAACAGCTTTCCGCGACATCTCGATGGCTACAATAGTTCGCAACACTGGACGGGCTGTCGGCCCTTCGCTGGATCTAGTCGAGGTCTAGATGCAAGGGCAATGCAGGAACCCGCACGTCCCCAGTCCATCGTGAACCAACGACCTCGCCAGCATCAGACCGGTCCAATCTGGCCCTTCTCCTATCAGCGAAGCTATTTTTGCTCAGACGCGGGGATTGCTCCAGATGCTGTCACGATTACCCATCTCCACTCTGATCGGGATTCCAGTGCCTCTGGCAAGGAGCCCCTAATCGTCGCTCTGTTCAGGTGTTCTTTGTCACAGTCAGCGGCTCGGCGCCAATGCCAGCTGCCAGTGTGTCTTACACCTCGATACAGTCGCGCGGCTTCTTCTCTGCTCAGAGCTGACATGCAGGTGCGGATCACGAACCGGAGATAGGTACCTACCGGGCGATTGAACATGTTCCGCGTGCACAAATCGAACGCTTGCGGCAAAAGCAGCTAGAACGACGGGCGATGTGTTGGGGCGGCAAGGCCCCTTGGCAGGGGAAATTGTCAACCTCATTTCGTTTCTGCACGCAATCCACCTTTTGATTGGCCCGCTCGACTTCCATCAATAAACAGCTCACAACGGCCCATGTCGAAGCTTTCCACAGGTTCCCCTATTTCGTACTATGCCAGGCACAGTCCACCAAACGGCGCCACCGGCACGCCAGAGCCCTCGCGATACTGCCAACCGAATGCAACTACGCCAATGCCCCCTGTTCATGGACGCTGGCGCTCTTCGTAAGGCCAGCTCGTGTATAGTTCTATATAATGGCTTCGCCAGCTGCTCCTCAGATGATTCCTCACCACACACTCACTACACTCACTAATACACGGTTATCACCGATCACACTCGTTTTCAACGACCTCCAACGCCTTACAACTTAATACCTTCCGTATTTTAATACCCACCCCCCAAACCAAACATCAAGATGCGTTCCTTCGCCGTCATTGCTGGCTTCGCCGCCGTTGCCCTTGCCGCTCCCCAGGCTTACGAGGCTTACCCTGCTGCCCCGGCCTCTTCCTCCGCCGCTGCTGAGTACCCCGCCTACCCTGCTGAGACCCCCGAGGCCTCCAGCTCCATGCCCGCCTACGAGGCCGCTACCTCCTCCGCTGCTGAGTACCCGTCTTACCCCGCTGAGACCCCCTCCGCTTCCATGGAGGCTTCCAAGCCCGCCTACGAGGCCAGCTCCATGGCTCCCGTCTACTCTGCCTCCAAGCCCGCCTACACCACCACCGAGGTTGTCCACGCCACCAGCTACGTCTGCCCTGAGCCCACCACCATCACCTACGGTGTCTCCACCTACACCATCTCCTCCAGCACCACCCTCAGCATCCCTGAGTACACTGCTACCTACGTCCACACCCCTACCCCCGAGATCCCGGCTGTCCCCATGCCCACTGTCACCTCTGCTTCCGTCCCGGCTGCTGAGCACACTGCGCCTGCCTACACCCCGGTTTCTCCCATCTACCCCTCCTCCAACGGCACCGTTCCCCACGTCCCTGCCGGAACTGCTGCTCCTACTGGCACTGGTGCTATGCCCAGCGCCTCCAAGCCCGCTGAGTTCACCGGTGCCGCCGGCAAGGTCTCCGTTGGCTTCTTCGCCATCGCTGGTGCCCTCGCTGCTTTCTTGTAAGCAGTTCGCTCTTGAGTGATTTGTCGGGCCATGGTTCTCCATCATGGCCTTGCCAGTCTCTTCTCGAGTTGTGGAAAGAGGAGGAAATAAAACATGGCTTCACGGGTTACGACTTCGACTCTGCATCACGATTCAGTCTAGGATTGGGAGCGCGGTGTTGGTGGTACGAGCCCTTTGCTTCCTTGCGCAATCAAGTCGCAGCGGCATTTCGATGGATCGATATACTTGGTATTGTAATACGCCTTGGTTGGAATGCTTACTGGCCCTATGGAGGGAGTCGTGTGGTCCCCGGTGGTCTTTTTTGTTCCTAGACTCTTTGCCTGTTCTGAGAAGAGTTGGCTATCTTAATGACATGATTTCCACCTTTACTTTACGACTTGACTGTCTACCTGATACCCTTCTGTACATATTTTACCATCAATGCATTTGATCGTAGCTTCACATCATTCCCCTCTGCAAATTGTGGTGTAACATCTCCCACTATCGTCGTCTTCAAATATCTCATGTACTGACGTCTTGACAATCTTTCCTTCTTTACCCTGATCCTCGCACACGAACCACCGTTCAAGTCGGGTCGCCCCTGAGACCCTGCACCGGGAAATTACACAGGCCGCCTTACCCTGCCGCAACTCGTGCCTGGCATGTCTAGCATGTGGCCCCCCACCCATTCATCCGCCCGTGCATTCCCCAAGAACGCCAACATACCGAACGCGTCACTTTTCGTCCAACCTAACAATAAATCGACGGCATCTCGGCTCTTGCGACCCTTTGTTTTAGTCACGGCGCGTATATCCATTCCTGATGTTGTTTGCAGGACTTGGGTAGGCGAGCGGATATATTGCTTTTTTGCTTGGGGAGAGGCTTGACGCGTGGCTTGCGCGATGCATGCCGCGCTGTTCGAGAACGTAGGATCTATGGCGAGACTTTGGGATGCGACTCCTTCACGAAAACGACATGCCGAGAGCCGCGATATGGCGAACTCGTTTTGGCAGAGCGATGCCGCATACGTACACGTTTGCGCCTGGCGCTTCTACCAAACCACTATCTTACAGCCGGGGTCAGCTTGTCATCTTCCGGTCACCCAACCATGATCCAAGGAGACGTCGTTGCGTGCTACGAAAGTTTATCCGGTCTTATCTGGGCATCTTGTGTTGGCCAGAGAGGCCTAGTTTGGCAGAGGAAGATTCATCGGGGAAGTAAGCTCAAGAGGTCTAAGTCAAAACAGCATGGCAACCTCATCAATATTCAGGAGCTTTTCTCTTCACGCGTCTGCATCCCGATTATTTTGAAGAGCTAGGACTAATATCAGGGTTCTGGGAAGGAGCGCTTCCCGTCGCAGCTGCCTCCTTTCGTGGCGAGGGTATCGCACGTAGATACCGCATCCAAAGCCATGGATACAGTCATGCAGCCAACAATCGAAACGCCAGACTACTACAACAAGCCGCGATAGTCGTCGGTGGTATCTCCAGAATAGACGTAGTTAACGTAAACACATATCGCCTTCTCAAAGACCGACGCCGATGCCTATGTAGCCGCCTCACTGGTGTTTACTTCCGTCACGTTCGCTTCCATATTGGCAGGTGTAAGCGTCCCCAACCTTGGAAGGAACGAAATTCCAAGGCCTACACGCCACCGAGGAAAGGCTGCGAGCGTTCGACACAATATGGGCTGGCATTGCATTGCCCGAGACGCTGCCTGTCCCAGTACCAGAAGCCGACCAGAATATTCTTCCGGCGCATGCTCATATCGAAGACCTACACAGTGCGGGCTCGGCCGATGCACAACACGTCTTCCCGACGCGAAGCCCATTCACCCCTCGTCTCCTCCCGCGTCGCCCGCGCCGCCGCGAAAGCGCCAGCGGACGGGGACCGTCAACGCACCCATCACACTCTCATCAGATGCCCACAACGAAGACTACACCGAACCAGAGCCGAGGGCTGACGACCACGTCAAAGTCGTCTGCGCTTCGAAACTGTACAACAACATGCCTTTCCGACAAAAGGTTATCAAGGACACGTACATCTTCTTGCGGCAGATGCGACCCGACCTTGTGCCTTGGACTGCTAGCATATGGGATACAAACACCGCGCGTGACGGCACGGTACTTGGCGGTTGCATGTTTGCCCAAGTTGATCCTGCGAAGGCCTACAAGCAAAACAAGCTCGTGAAGAGCCCCGGGATAGTTCTGGAGGATGGGATATATGCTTGTGTAGGTTGCATGCTGGTGCACGAGCTTCTCGACATACTTCGTATGCTAGAAAAGGCCTAACAGTAGTAGATCTAGGTATAAGCAAGACGACGACTACTGGAAAAGCTACGAGTTCATTCAAAGAGATGATAGACAGGTTTACCAAGTACATGCACATCGAATATGTCAGTGAGGTTTGTTGCGGGTGGTTGTCGCAGTCTATCCAGCATGCTGGAAGTCTGTATCTGCCGACATGAGGCCTGGCAGTGTCATCACCAGCGCACATACCTTCCGCCGATGACAGGGCGTCGTATTGTGAACCGATATCAACCCTTCCTACACTATCCACCTGGTGATGTCAACCGCCCAAGTCGGCTCCCGTTCGGTAGCACGAGTCCATCTGCCGACTACAGCCTCAAGCCAGGTATTCTTCGGCATCTCTTCCGATCGGTGAGGCAACTACAAGTACTCTGATAGCCTATATGTAGCAGATCATACGCTAGTGTAGGGCTCAACCATATCAGAAGGCTTGCTGAAGCCGGTTCCAACTTTCTCGTCTTCGCCAACTCGAGTCACAAGAATATCACAGACAGACAAGTAATCAACAAACAATAGTCCAATATCCTCTTAGACAAGCCTTTCTCTTCGGTACTCGCATCGCAAAAAGCATCAAAAAGCTAGAATCCACTCAAGTTACATTCTAGATGCGGCGTCGCTATTACTAGAAACGAGATTGAAGGTTGCGCAGGCCCCAAGGCGCTCGTGCGAGGGCGTAGAAAACGCCACACCTCGTATCATATTTCCATGTCGCATACAATCAAAAAGCGCATGTCTCTGAACACCTCTGGAAAAGCCGTCAGAGGTATGATAGCTGACTATGGACTGTTAGCCCAACAGAGTGTGATTGATGTCAAATTCTGGGTTTGTCAAGAGGTCGTCCCTTCTATCTCAACCACGACCGCAGCAGCACCAGCAACACCAGCCAACATCACCACCAACGTCAATACGAGGGCTATTAGGAGTAGCTGCAAAATGTAAGTTCAAGACATGCTGCTCTCCCGCACCAAAGGGATACTTTTCTTTGCAGTAAAAGCGTGGAACATTCACCTCCCCGCATCGCTCACACAGCCGATCCATTCCGTACAACACCGAAAATCACGCTGCGAAAGCAGTCAAGAGGCCTCGGACAGCCTCTCAGCGAACTGTATTGCCATCTTATCCCTACCAGCTCCCTAATAGTGCGCGCTACGGTAGTAGGTTCAGGCAACTACTCTAAGGCCACGAAGTAGATCTGTACTTCTACATATCGCTTTGAAGAACACGGTGCAGGCTATGATCCGGTATTTAACTGCCATCTTGCTGATCGGACGGTGTATTATGGGCTTTCTTTGCTTAGGATATTTCGACCTAGGCTACTACACTAAAGTAGAGACGGAAGAATACATCCTAATGCATAGGCCTAAAGCGTACGATATGGGCTACGATCTGGTTTCAGACTACTGTCTTGCTAATCGGACAGTGTATTATAGACATTGTTAGCTTAGAATATGTCGGCCTTGCCTACTACATAAGCACAGATACGGAAGTATACGTTCGAATGCATAGGTCTAAAGCATACGATTTAGGTCGTGATAATGTTTGTAGCTGCATTCCGACTAAATCTGCGGTGTATTATAGATATAGTTGGCTTAGAATATGTCGATCTTGCCTGCTACATTAGCACAGATACGGAAGTATACATCCTAATGTATAGGTCTACAGCATACAATATAGGTTATAATAACATTCCTAGCTATATTCCGACCAAATCTGTAGTGTGCGATGCAACTACCGTAAAGGTTTAAGTATAGATACTTACTTTAACATACCTGTTTGAAGCATACGATATAAGTCGTGACAAAGTTTCTAGCTGTATTCTAACTACATCTGCAGTGTACAATAAGACTGCCGCGAAGTTTAAAGCATAAATATGTACTTCAATATACCCGTTTGAAGCATACAACATAAGTCGTAATAAAGTCTCTAGCTGCATTCCGACCAAATCCGCAGTGTGCGATGCGACTACCACGAAGGTTAAAGCATAAATACTCACTTCTATATACCCGTTTGAAGCATACAATGTAAGCCATAGTAGAGTATCTAGATGTTATAGGCTAGCCAGGCGGTATCAAGTAAACTTGACATCTTCGAATAGAACGAAATTGCTGGATGCATTCTCGTACCAAGAGCCAAACATACCTCAACTCATCGCAACGCTTCAAGGCATTCGCAGCTACTTGCTTTCACTACGTACATAAGTTTATTATTTACTATGAAAATGCAGCATAACCAACCTTAAAACGCATGCTTTGTACTCCCGGCCGGTTTCCACCTGTGTTAACCGCCCTAAGATTCATTCTTAACTGCAACTACACGAGAGTTCAGAGCATTTCACGGTACCAACATGTAGATATTGTTGCACTTAAAGTCTTCCATGCATTATGCTACGCTAAAAGCCGAAGGTGCCAT
The DNA here is from genome assembly GCF_023758015.1 of Alternaria viburni. Taxonomy (NCBI): domain Eukaryota; kingdom Fungi; phylum Ascomycota; class Dothideomycetes; order Pleosporales; family Pleosporaceae; genus Alternaria; species Alternaria viburni. The sequence continues at coordinate 76,290 of NW_026055810.1, forward strand.
ACCAAACAATTAGGAAATGGGGTATCATATCAAATACAGTAAACCATCCTTCTTCCTCCTATAACGCCTTTTCCTCGATCTCGCAAAACCAGTATCGTATGAACATCGCAGCCTTGTGCGCAAGGCATTCCGGGATAGCAAACGTTGCTATGTACCACAAACCACGCATGTCGAAAAATGACCTGGTTTGTAAAGCGCACCGTTGGAAGTGAAACATGGTAAGTCGAACTCTTCTACACAGCATGCTTCTGAGTTGCTATACCAAAGACTTGGGCCGCGCCCCAAGTCATGCTCGTGTTGACGCTCATCTGATACTCATGGCCTCCCTTCTATCTTTCCTTGAGCATCTTCGCTGTCGCCTTGGGCATCTTCTTGTTGTCGCCGAGCTTGGATATCGAGCTCTCAGTGTGCATGTGAGGTGCCACCTCGACCAGCCATTCTGGTTGGATGGGTAAGACGGATCGTACGTAAGTCTTGGATGACTCTACGATTTCGAAGAAGACAATCCATTTTGGCCGGTTCTCGATCAAGCTTGAGGAGGGGTGGATGAACACCGTCATTCCGTTGTTCGATACTGTGCGATAACTCAGCCCATCACGCGCGAGCCTAGCAGCGTTGACGAAGTAGGCCGAAGTTATGCACTTCCGGATTGCGACGTGATCTGTGCTGCCACAACTCGAATACGGTACTTCAACGCGGTCGCAAAGATTCTGGAGCTGATCGCGAACGTTCCTGGCCCGACTGAGACATCGCCACTGGAGGAAATTCTCAGTAGCCCAACGACTATCGAAGCCGCTTTCCTCGTACTGGTTCCAAATGTTGAGGTAGGTCATAAAATCGCCGCCCTCGGTGCTCGCAAACCTCGCTCTTGCTGCATCAGCTGCTACCTTCTTGTCTCGAGGCCTTATGAACAGACTGGTACTTTCGGAGAGCATAGCAGAGATGCTGAGCACTTCCTCCCTACAATTATAATGTTCTGACGCAAGTAGAGCTTTCGAAAGCTTGATGTCGAGCGGCAGTTCTGCCATCCTCCGCCCCAGTCGCGTCAGCCTCCCGGTCGAGTCTAATGCGCCCAAACTGTAGAGCTGTTCCAGGGATCGAATTACAGAAGAACCTAAAGATGTCAGTACTTGTCTCACATACAGTTCGTACATGGATATTACTAACTTGGTGGGGAATCCAAAAATTCGAACTCGAGGAGGTTGTCAATGTTCAGCGCTTTGAGGGTCAAAATGACACTATCGAGGTTGCTACGGAGCAACTCGGGCTCTGTCTGCTCGGGGAGCTCGTTGTAGAAAGCGTGTTTCGTGTACAGGCGGTATGCATAACCTAACGTACGATATTAGTATATTTCTCAAATGCATTTCATATAGGGGCGTTACTGACCATGTGATGTTCTTCCAGCTCTACCACTTCTTTGGTTCGCAGATGCTCTAGAAATGGGGCTGATAACTAACGAACTAACGTTGCTGACAGGGTCGTAACTTTGGGCTTTCTCGTATCCGCAGTCGATAACGTGCTTGATGCCGTTGATTGTGATTGATGTCTCAGCCTAGACATACATTATTAGTACATGTTCTTCTTTCATTCGTACATGGGTAAACTTACCAAATTCGTTGAGACGATGCAAGCCCTCGATCCACGAGGCGTTTCCTCGAAGACCTTGGCTTGAGCCTCACTAGAAAGTGCGCTATAGAGGGGGCGCACGATGAGCTCTGGAACTCTGTTCCCGAGTTTCTTCATAGTTGTCTCGAGATTTTCGACAGCAGCTAGGATCTCTTCTTCGCCAGTAAGAAATATAAGGATATCCCCGGGCAGATCAGCTGCAAGATGGACTTGTAAAGCAGTCGTGCATGCTGCGGCTAGGTAGTTTGCTTCTGGAGCTATTGTGTAGCGGATGTCCTAAGGTAGATTAGTACATGTTCATATGTAAATCGACAGTTTAACTTACGATCGGGTGATTTCTCCCTTCCACGTAGAAGGAGGGACAGCCATCGAAGTATTCGGAGAACTTGCTGGCGTTGATGGTCGCAGAGAGGATGAGGAGCTTGAATTCCGGTCTGGCTCGACAAACTTCGCGACAAAGACAAAGCAGAAGGTCAGAAGCAATGGACCTTTCGTGTGCCTCGTCGATCATGACTACAGAATACTTCGATAGAAGGGGATCGGTTTGAATTTCACGAAGCAACACTCCGTCCGTACAAAACTTCAGGACCGTTTTCTGCGGATCAGTCTGATCTTCGAAACGAATGCTGTATCCGACCTCGTGGCCAACCTTGCAGCCAAACTCTTCTGCTACGCGCTTGGCAACGCTCATAGCCGCAACTCGTCGAGGTTGTGTGATTGCGATCATCCCACCCCCCTTTGTGTAGCCCGCTTCCTGAAGATACAAGGGCGTCTGCGTACTCTTTCCTGACCCAGTATCCCCAACGATAACGAGGGTCTGGTAGTTGGCCACAGCATCGAGTAACTCCTGTCGATACTTGAAGATTGGAAGGGATTCGCGGGTTTCCTTGATTGACAAAACTCGCTTCTCCGCGGCATCGAGTTGAGCTTCAAGAGCTTGCTTGGCAGGGTCCATGCGAGCTACATCCTCCGCTGTGAAGCGCACCTCATTAGCTGTATCGAAAACGTATTCGTAGTCTTGGTCCTGAGGAATACGTGGACCTGACGTGTACGCATCTGGAACATCTTGCTGAGGCCTGGAGTCGTACGCGTCGTTGTGTCGACGATAAAGTACGTCGTTTTTACTCGCGGTACCCTCCAGGAGGGGGTTATCCGAGTCCGTTTGAAAATGAAAGCCATCCTGTAGTCGGGAATCGTCGATGGCATTGCGCGCCTCGGCCAGCTCCAGGGTCTGACGATTCTTCTTAAACTCTGCTCTTTCTCTCTCGCTCAGCTTGTTGCCCAGCCTCGCCTCCTCTTCTGCTTCTTCGGCGACCTGGCGGCGGAGTAGGGCGAGTTGTTGCGCTTCGCGTTCGGCAAGGTATTTCTGGCGCGACGCCAACCTCAACGCGCTGACATCCTGGTCGCCGGTCTTGCGGCGCTTGGAATCCATGATGTGCGGTAGTTCGAGTGTGTTGGCGGTCGCGCGATTCGGCGGGAGCGTGGTGTCGAGTCGAGGGTATGGTATGCGTGTGCGCGCGAGGTTTGTGGGCGTCGAGGGTTCACTCGGATGGTGGAGCTCGACTACGAAATGTTGGAGCTCGGACCAGGTGGCGCGAGCTAGCTAGCGGGATGGAAACTTCGGGCGGTTGCCGACTACAACGAGGCTTGTCCGCAACAAGATGAAGACAAAACCTGAGCCTGGAGGATACAACGTCGTATGTTTCGTTGGTTCGTCAGATGAAAAGTTCGTGAAATCCTCAACTTGTTCGCAGCAAGATGGAGACAAAACTTGAGCCTGGAGGATACAACGCCGTACGTTTCGTTGGTTCGTCAGATGAAAAGTTCTTGTAGCCTCAGGGTAGGCGCTTTCCAGGTGCTGGTCTTCACACAGTGGGATGATGGAAGTTGAGAGGAAGAAGGAGGACGGGGAGGAGCCTGATATATGCCCAGGCGGCGTCTCAGAGACTAGCGTGGACAGCAGCCTGGTAGGTAAGAGGCAGTGGTACCGATGGAACCATGGATGAGAGATGAGAGGTGAGTTGGCTGAAGCATGCTCGGGCGGGTGTAAAAGAGTCACAAGAGTGGGGCTACGTCATAGGCAGCCACGACGAAGAGAAGGAACGGTGATAGTAAAAGTGGAGACGAGAGAACAACGCAGTGGTGGTGATAGGTGAGTTTGCGTATGAACGGTACTGATGGTAGGCATGGACTGGAAATATTGTGCATGCTGAGAGTGCGGCACGTATCAGCATGAAAGTCATCGCAGACTTTGGTACTGTGCCTGGGATGAATGGAGCGAACACCATGGGTCTGCTACAGGCAGGGCACTCGATCTATAGGTTCCGGAGAAGTGTGCCATACCCGCTAACGATATCATACTCACAGTGCTGAATAGTACTCCGGCACATAATGGCACATGCTCTTGAGCTTCCCACGTTGCCTTCGGCATCCTTTGTTGAAGCGCATGACCATCTGCGACTCAAACAAAGAAGCGACCGACATACATGGAAGAGTATGAACCCTCCGCCGTTTTACTCTGTACCCAATACCTGCCATCCAGCCCCAACATCAAGTCGCAACTTCCCTCCCAACCAAGAAACCACCACGCCAAGGACCGCGGATTGCAAATCAACATCCACAGTTGGCCGCACCAACCACCTCGATCACTTCATCTCATGTGACTCCGTCATTGTTTCAAAGAGCATGACGCAACGCGTTCTCGCGAATGGAGCAACAGCGATTACACGACATGTTCCAAGAGTCATTACTTCAAACAACATGACGCAACTTGGAACGCTTTCTCGCAAATGAGGCAACAGCGATTACACGACATGTTCGCTTTAGGAATATGGGCACATCGAGATAGGCGAATCCATGGATGTGCGTCATGATCATAGGGCGACAGGTAGGTTTCGGCAACCGCGATGCTTGCTTGCAAAGTGCGTATGCTCGATATCAACATGAGCGACATGAGATGCAAAAAGCGCAGTGACCAAATCATGCCAAAGTAAAGATATCATATTTCATTATCATAACCCACTACCCAGCGCCGCCCATCTTAACACCACGCTTCATGAACGCTGAAAACTTCGAAAAAAAAACTCTATGCAAACGACACATGCTGACAACACCCCCATCCTGCTCATCAGCACCTTCATCCCACACCCACACCATACCACCCACTCAATGACTAATATACTGAAACACAGCACTAACATCCCTCAACCCATCGCCCGTCTCCTGCCTCAACAACAAATCCTGAATCTTGCCCAATGGCCCACTCTCGCCATCATTAACAAAGTGGTTCCACGTGCTCGTATCACCGTAAAGCATCGCAGGCGCTTTCGCGACTTGTCTCCCATCTTCCTTCCTACAGCGCTTACACTTGAACGTGTCGTGTGTGTCACTCGTAGTATTGTCGCGGTACTGGAACAACTCGCGAAGCGAATCGAGTGAGAAATGGCGTTCCACATCCTCCGCGCTGTCGACGACACAAGACGATAAAGACTGTTTGTGGGACTGGCGTTGGAAGACCTTCTCTTCGATAGTGCCTGTGGTGATGAAGCGGTACACGAAACAATCTTTCTTCTGCCCGTCACGCCACACACGCGCAAGGGCTTGCTGGTCAGCAGCGGGGTTCCAATCAGGGTCAAAGAGGACGAGGCGGTTCGCGCCGATGAGATTGAGACCGCAGCCACCGGCTTTGGAGGAGAGGAGGAAGACGAACTCGGGGCTTTCGGGGTCGTTGAATTTGTCGACGAGCTTTTGGCGCTTGCTCACGTTCATGGTGCCGTCGAGACGGAAGCAGCCGTAGCCGCGTGAGCGGCATAGCATGGCGAAGATGTCGAGGGTTTGCGTGTAGTTGGAAATGAGGACGATTTTGTCGTTGGTTTCGGCGCGGATGCGAGCCAGCATGCGATCCAAGACTGCCATCTTGCCGGAGTACCATGTCTTGACCTCGCGATCTCTGCCTCGCGCGTCCTTTTGTACAAAGTCTTCCGGTAGCTTGTCTTCACACCCTGGCAAGTCTTCTGGTAGGTTGAGTAGGTCGGGGTGGTTGCAGAGCTTCTTGAGCATGCCAATGACCTTGAGCGGCTGCGAACCTTTGCCGCGAAGTAGACTCTGGACATCGGGTGACTTGATGAAGTGATTGTAGAGGTCCTTCTGGAACGGTGCAAGGTTGCAGAATACGACGTGCTCGTACTTGACTGGTAGGTACTTGGAGAGAATGTCGTTGGTTCGCCGAATGATGAACTTGTTGACAAGCCCGAGAAGCTCGGTGAGGCGCTCAGTACCCTTCTTAATGTCCGCATCCGTTCCGTTCGCGTCGCGACCCTTCAAGATAGGGATCTCATAATGCTTGCGGAACTCCATGCGCGTGCCAAGGTAGTTGGGGTTGGCGAAGTTGAGTAGCGCGAAGTACTCTGACAGATCGTTCTGGATGGGTGTACCGGAAAGGATAACTCTCCTCTGTACGTTCAGGTTGTTGAGCGCGGTAAATGTCAAACTGTCACCGTTCTTGAGTCGATGGCCTTCGTCACAAAGCATTAACCCGATAGGTGTCTGTCCAAACTCGTCGGCGTAGAGTCGCAGGGTTTCGTATGACACAATGAGGACAGGTCTGACGACTGCGCGTCCAGATGCGATCGACCATTGCCGTATTTGCTGGATCAGCTCCTCTTTCGACGCCTTTCCGTCGATCGCGAAGGGTGTGACGGCGTCCTTCCCAAGCCACTTGATAAGCTCGTTCGCCCAGTTCCTCACTAAACTCGACGGGCAAGCGATGACGCACTTTTGTATCGTCGACTTGCCAGCATCGGGCGACTGCTTCAACAGCGTCCACATAAGCGCGATACACTGTAGCGTCTTTCCGAGACCCATCTCGTCTGCCATGATGCACCCGTTCGCCTTCGGATCGATCATACCCGTCGTCGCGCGATACAAGAACTTCACACCCTCGACTTGATGCGGTCGCAGAACCTTCGCAAGTCTCGGGTCTATGACGACTGGCACGCGCGGCCGCTCGTTGTCCACCTTCTTCTTCAACCCCAGTATCTCCGCCAAACTCTTGTGTACCAGCGGCGCCTCCATCTCCTTCTTCTCTGTCTGACTCAGCTTGGGTTCGGCCTCTTCCTTCGGTATCGGCTTGTCGTCGACTGTGGGGTCGTAGAGTACTATCGCGAACTCTCCGCTGGGGTCGTGCAGTGGTCGCGCAACAAAAACAGTTCCGGTTCGCATACCAAGCAGCGGTGCCGGTCGATTCGGGTTGTAGGCTCCAACATCCTTGTTGACTAAAGGAACGATGAACTTGGTTCTGAATGCGGTGTCTTTGTCTTTTGGCTTGAAGACGGGAAATCGGTTTGCGTCTCGTGTGGCGAGGGCTAATCGGTCTTCATTTGAGTATGGCTTATCGCTCTCTCCATCTTCGCCTCCAGCACCGGAGTAGTCGACCTTCCTTCTCTTCCTTGCAGGCTTCGTTGAGACACTGGATACTGTTGCTGAGCCGGGACAGCGGAAGGGCTTGATAAGACGTTCGGTTGACTGTGGAGTGCCACCATAAAGACGCGCCGCGGGCTTCGCCGGTGTGGCCTCGCCTGCTGCGAGAGTCTTTGGTCGATGCATGAAGAATTGACACTTCTGGTAGGCACTGTGAGGTTTGGCAGCCTATATCGGGTCGATGTGGTGGGAGATGGGAGGAAAGGGAGTGTCGTGCGGGAATGCTGATCAGTGCTCGCAGGTGGCGGAATTGCGACGCGTAGATTATTAGCTCCATCACGTCGTCACGTGGCACGACAGGCAGCATCGTCATCCCACCAACATCCAGAATCTCTTTCATACCTAGAATTGGCATCTCCATCACTTCCTGATCGCATTCCCATTATTTCCATACATCCAACGCGTCAATCCCCCACCTTTCCACATCCCGAAAAACCCTGTGACCGACACCTCCGAGGCCATCTCCGCAAATTCCCCAGCGCCCACCCCAAACGCAAACCACACCCCCACACACCATGGCGCGAAAAGCAATAGCAAAAGACCAAATCGTCAAATTGATCGTAGGCGCAGGGCAGGCGTCGCCCTCGCCGCCCGTCGGTCCTGCGCTGGGAAGTAAAGGTGTGAAGAGCATGGATTTCTGCAAGGTACGTCTCATCGTATTCCCCGGCTGTCGCATATCTTCAGCGCAATGGTCGCATACCCAATGCATGTATACTGATAATAAAACAGGAGTTCAACGCCCGCACCGCCCACTACACCCCCGGGACCCCCATCCCCGCACGCATAACCGTCCGCCCCGACCGCTCCTTCCACTTCCAACTGCGCACACCCCCGACCGCAACCCTCCTCCTCTCCGCCGCCGGCGTGCTCCCCACCAAGAACAAGATAAGAGGAGCCGGAAACGTGCCCGGGCCTATGAACAACCACGACGGGCAAAAAGGAAAGACGAGCACGAGCAGTCCGACGGTGGGCAATGCGGTGAAGGGGACGGTGGGGACTGTGAGTCTGAAGCATGTGTATGAGATTGCGAAGATTAAGCATGGCGAGACGAGGTTGAGTGGGTTGAGCTTGGAGGGTGTGGCGAGGAGTGTGGTGGGGCAGGCGGGGAGTATTGGGGTGGTGGTTGTGCCGTAGATGGGGGAGGAAGGGATGGGAAGAGGTGGGGATTGTGGAGGGCTGGAAAGATGAAAGAGCACTGAAGTCAGCAAGAAATCTTGCATGGAACAGGAGCTTTGGAATGAGGCTTGGGCATGTGGCATACTCTGAGGGCATTTACGTGTTGAGTGGAGAGGGACTTGTACATATATTGTATACCTGGATAGACTCATGATGCATGATCAATTTCGACTTTGTGTGGACTGGGATGCTGGGACTGGCTTGTGATTAGAATGAGTGCGACGAGGCTCTCGTGCCAACATATCTCTGACTATATCGAACAATGACTGCGACAAGATAGCAATGACACTTCCTACTGTTACATCTCTTCCTCAAATCATCCCGACACGAATCTCAATCCGAGGATAGACACGACGCTGTGGCTACGTTCCATCCGTTCGAGCTGGTGCTCAGTATTACCTTGCGCTTTTTGAGCAACCATCGACACGGGCATACTCCCATGCGATCTCGTCGTTCCTCATCAAAGACCAGCGCTGTCGTAAACCTCATCCATGTCTCTCCCTCACGAAAACCCATAAACACCCCCCTGCTCCTGAAACCTCAACTGATGATCCCTCAAATCCGCCCAAAGCCTCAACTCACTCTCCTCATCCAGCGCGCCACTCGGATCACTCGCCTCGGGACTCACCCTCTCCAACTTACTCAGAATATCAAGAAACTTGTAAAGGTAATCCTGATGCTGCAACGCCACACTCCCCCTTCTCTCCTTGGGCACCTCAAGCAAGGTACTAGCAATCGAGCGAATCTTCTGCGTCTGTGTCGACATGAACCGTAAGCTTGCGATCGGGCTGATTGTGTTTGGGCGGAAGAAATCACGTGTCGACATGGAGATGACGTAGTCGTCAATCTCATGGACGGGGTAGAGGAAATCTGAGTTTTGCAAGTAAACGTAGAGACTTACAAAGGAGTCGCCGTTGGGCTCCATGTTGACCATGTCGATGCTGCCCAGGACCACGAGGAGGTCTTTGACCACTTGTTCGCGCTCTTCGGACATTGCCTTTTCGAGCGCGTCGGCGTCGGTTGTTGTGCCGGATACAAACCTGTCGATTCCTGCTGCGAGGACGTTGGACGTATTTTGCGCACCAGCTTGGCCCTTCGATCGCTGATACTTATCCAGTTGAAGGAAGTACTTTTCCACGAGGTGCGAGCGAGTGGACAGATGGCTGGCGTAAATGTTCGCTTTCTGGATCTCGTAGCGTCGCAATTCGTGCGCTTCCGGTTTGTGATGTGTGTCCATGGCAGGGTCTCGCATCCCAGAGTATTCTGGCATGGGCGGGTAGTAGGGTTTCTGCTGTTCGAGCCCATTATTGCTGCTAGACTTTGGCCGGACTTTGAGCACCTCTGGTAGGCTGTCCAGGATCTGCCGACAGCGCTGCAGGCTTTGTGCGAAGATCTGTTGTTGTCGATCCCAGTCGAATATCTCATCAATGCCGAATGCCATCTCCGCCGTCGCTAGCGATGAGTATGACAGGAAGATGCGCACGTTGATATTGAACCCAGTGAGCATGGAGACGACCCCTTCGCGCTGCGGTTGTATCTCATTTGGGAAGATGTGTACATCGTCGACTTCTCGCGGGAGTGGTGGTAGAGGCTCGGTAGGCGTTGCAGGCGCAATCATCAGCTCTCCGAAAGAAGCGCCGAGCTGTTGTATGGTCCTGTCAAAGTCAGTCATGGTCGACACTGCGAGAATGCCCAAACGTACCGCACACCCACAAAAACCGTCCAGAAGACGCGCCGACCAATCTCCTCGGTGATGTAGTCTACTTTGAACTCTCTCGAGCCATCGTGGTTCGGTCCGTTGGAGCCCCACGCACTCGGCATGCCACCAAGATAGGTATAGCCCTGAGCCTCGGGTTTATGGAGACCCAGGGAGCGTATGATGGTCAGGCACTCGGCCAGGTACAGTCGCAGTTGCCGCCATTGGAATACGTAGGCTCCGGTCAAGCCGAGGAAGTAGCTGGTACACGCGTCGTACACGTTCAGAGACGGGCGGTCGAGATAGCCAGGCCCTCGCGCCCGCGCGCACACGTCGCGGCACTTGTCGACGAGGGAGAGGTGGTTTGGGTACTCGCGTCGCGTCTGTGTGTTGAGATGGAGGCGTGGTTTTCGAGGGAAAGACGCGACGAGGACCGCGATCATGGACGCCAGCAGGGCAAGGAAGGAGGGATTCGTCAGGTCCTCCCTATGCCCCCATGCTTCGCGGAACGACGGCTCGTGCGGAAAGGGACATAGCGGATGTATGAATGTGAAGAAGTCGTCGATGAGGGCGTTCAGGGTGGGCAGGGCGCATATCTCTTCGGCAGAGAGCTGGGCTGGATGCGACGACTGCAGTTGCGCCAGCGCATGGGCGGCATTGGTAGGAGACTGCGGCGTCGACGACTCGGAGTCCAGGTCGCCTATCCTGCGCTTCTTGATCGCTTCTGCATGCCTATTGGGCGGTCCGCGTCGTCGGCTCGGGCGCTCAAAGGTACATGGAATCTCCAGCGCGAGGCAAGCTCTACACGGCGGGCCCGATTCGTCGCACTACGGATGTCAGTGTCTATCATAGTATTATGACTGAATGCGCCCACCTTGACTTTGCGAATGCTGCACGAATCACAAGCTTTGCGCAGGCGGTTCGGCTTGGACTGCTGCGGCAGCGGAGGATTCAAGGCATGGTTCGCTTGGAGAGCCTGCTGGGCCTGGAGCACCTCGTTGATATTCTCGAGCTTCGGGTATGCGGCTTCTTGCGGGTAGGCTATGCGCGACGACGGTGCCTGACCGTCGAGAACCTGCCCGTTGGGATACAAGGGCGTGTAATTATGCGGGTCCTGGCCGTCTGGTGGTGCAGGATACTGCGACGCATGCGGAGAAGAAGTCATGGCGTAGCCGCAGTTCTACCGTGACGAGGGAAGGACGTTGGCTGATGTCCCGTTAGCTTCCGGTTAAACAAACAACTGCTCGGTAGCTTCCAGATGTATCAAGACGATAGGGCGCGATCAACTGCCTGGCCGAACGTGACAGGTCTAGTAGAGTTTCTAGTAGGCTTACTTGCATACAGGTTTCGCGGTCCGATCAGACGCGGCAATTACCGACACGGTTAGATGGGTACAGGGACAAGGAGAGATGGCCTGAGACCGCTCGCGGTGTGCGATTGAGTGTAACAAGACCAGATGCTAGCAATGGGAAGACGTGGACGATTTAGAGTGGGTGCTAGACATTGCATGCTCATGGCATGAAAATTCAGAGGCTGTTTCAAGCTACAGATCATATTAGGGCAGGCACGATCCGCAGGACGAAAACATCTTCTCCAGGACCCCCAGTCTCGTTACACCACGCGTGATGGTGCTCATTTCTGCATGAACGTAGACCTGTTGTTATAATGTCATGTCCAGATTTCATTTCCGATAATGACGCAATTCAGATAATCTCCTAGCGGGTCGATCTTATCGAAAGGAGTATACTCCGAGATCCACGAACGCATGTTCGTCCGATGAACGAATCGCGTAGACAAACATGTCATGGACGCGTTCATTTTGCTCAGATTTGACATATGGACCGGAGACGACATCGATAAAAAGAATGACTTTCTGTATCAACGCCCGCTAATCCCTTCAAATTGGTATATATGCTCGCATCACCATGCCTCTAACATCTCAACCCGCCGTATAATCCAGTTCCTCTTAACATTAACCCCCCATCGCCACCACTCTCCACACCACTACCATCCATCATCCCCATCAGGTTGCCCCCATTCGACAACCTCATCCCCCTGTCAATCGCTATCATCGCTATCCGGCGAGCTCCTCGTTGGCGGCCGCGAACTACGCGACAACGAGAAATCCAGAATATCCGACTTGGAACCCGCGTCGATAAATTTGCGCAAACACCATCCAATCTGCACTGCCGTCGAGGTTTCATTTCCGAGTGGATCGATTTGACGGCCTTTGACAAAGACTATATGGGCGAGTTAGTAAAGGTGTTGTGTAAGCTTCGAGGTTGATACGTACTTATCTGGTTCTGGCTATCCTCACGGTCATACACTTTATCCGACGAGCCAAACGCGATGATACCCAACTTCGAACTCCTCTCCTTCTCCTTCGCATGAGCGGCGCTGCGGTCGAAGCCCTGTTGTGCCAAACCAGCCAGCAAGTGTTCGTAGATCTTGCGCGGTAGTTTAGTCGATGAAGGGCTGTTGGTAGGCCAGGTAGTAATGTTGAGAGTCGCTAGATTGCGCAAGTCGCCAAGACAGTTCTCGAAGTTGACGAAGCTGTCGTTCTTGCTGCGGATGACGCTCACGCCGGGAAAGGCAACGGAGATCTGCTCAAGTAGTGTGCAGTCTTTGCAGATTTGTGAGAAGGAGGCGTAGTCGTAGACGAGCTCTTCGTCGCAGCTGTCGGGGCCGGTGCTGGCGTGTACGTTGAGGCTTTTGAGTGTTTTGCTGTGGCGCACGATGCCGGCGGCGGCTGGTAAGGCCTTGACGTATGTGAGGTCAAGAGTGAGCGTCTCGATACCCGAGACGAGAACGAGGAAGCCGTCGATAGCGCCCAAGCCGTCGTTCTCTGCGTTATCGTCGTGTTTGAACTCCAGTGTCTCCAGCTTGTCGGGCAGCTTCGAGCTTTTGCTGAGTTCCGCGAACAGGGCATCAGCACCAGAACAGCCGAAGATGCGGATGCTCTTGATTGACCGGAAGTCAATCAGCTTGCAGTATGTTTCCGAAGCATAGCGCAGGTGTAACTTTTGTAGCGTGATTTCATTGAGTGTGATCGGCGTGCACTTTGCGAACGGCTGCATATGGCTGAACATGGTCGAAGTAATGAGTCCAGGTGCATTGACCGTATCGTTCAGCTCGCGCATAGTGACGGTCGGATCCATCTCATCAAAGCTCGCATGCAGCGTAATCTTCTCCAGCTTGCGCCCAGCCACGTTCTTCAGCAAGAAGTGACAAAAGTCCAGGACCTCGCGAGAGTCTGGGTATAGGCCAAGCTTCCGTACTTCCTGGAAGCACGTCTCGATATTCGGCAGCTTCTGTAGTTCTGGCAGAACATTGCGATCCAGCGAAATGCTTTCCATCCACCGCATGCGCTTCTGCTTCTTGTACAGCAACACCAGGTTGTCTCCGGAAAACGGCGACCACGGGTGCCACGAGAACTTCTCCAGTTGGTTCTCCGGTAGCAACTCCAAGATCATGCGAATGGCAAAGTTGGCTTGTTGCTGCTGATTGCATTTGTCCAGGACATCTGCAAGGTAGAGGTCCAGCTTCCGGACATGTTGTAGGCCGATGTTCTTGGGGTTGAGGAAGGCTGCGAGGCGCGTGTCGTGGGGTGAACCGACGTCAAGGGTTACTTCGTAGTAGAGTTGGCGGACGGTGATCTCGTGGAGTTGTTTGCAGGTGAGGCAGAGGTTCTTGAGGTCGGTTGGACGGTTGATCTGTGTGGTGTAGTGTCAGCCTGGTGCTTCTTCTGCTACTTTGAACCCACCATCAATCCAGAGACTTACATGCTGGACTATCAACGTCTTCAGATCGACCGAAAGGTCCATAAAAGCCAACCGCGGCGCCATCGTATGTGCTTTTCCTCGACGCCCTCCAGATATCGCAAAGAGCACCCGGTAGCAAGTTCGCTCGTCACCTTATCGATATGCGCGGCCGTCTACGTAAGTCTTTCTGAAGTCTTTCTTCTCCTCTGCTGCCTAATCGCCCGCAAGATACGCAGCTGCAGTCGATCGCAATACGTCCGGCAAACTGACCGGTAAAAGTGGAGTAGGAGCGGAAGGGTTGATGGGGCAGGAAAAAGGAAGTAAGCGCGCAGGCAAGCAGCCCTTCGTAGGTTCAGCCTCACTTGTGTCCCGCCAAAGACCCACCCACCGATGTAGCTCCGCCCAAGAACAAGGGTCCACGCGGGAGGTGAATAGCGCTAACCTAAGCGACAAACTGGGGTAAGCTTGGGCTGTGAACGCGTGTGCAGCGCTGGCTGGTTGTAATTGGAGCGAGGTGGGGAACAGGGAGAGGGGAGTGGTTTGGATGACAGCTCGCTCGCAATGCAATCGATCGCCCCAACAGTCTAAGACATTCTCCTACTTTCTCGTTGAACCTGGACGTCAGTTTCAACATTGACAGCTACGTCACCTCCATGCATGCATTTCACGTGCCTCAAAGCATGACTTTCCGCATTCATACATTCGTTGTTTAATCAGCTACCCGCTGTTAGAAACGCCAGGCATCTACAAACACGTTCCACCATCACCAGAATAAAGCAACAAGCTACCGTAGTACATCAGGGTGATATATCGCAATCCACAAACGCATGAACAAACCGATCGTAGGTGCCCGGGTGATAGTCTAAAAAGATAGTCATCGTATACAAGCAACAGATTCCATATCCACCTCCACCTCCCCCTTCCCTCCCCCCCACCCTCTACCCAGCAACAGGCCCTCCATACGCCTCCGACCCCATCGCCGCATACGCCATGCCTCCCGCCGTCCTCCCCGTCTTAGCCATCTCCCTCCCCGCAGCCGCAGGATCGTATTTCTTTGGGCCCTCTTCATCGTCATCTGAACCTTGTCCGTTCGTAGCAGGATTCGCGTTGGTGGTGTCGGGGTGGGGAGCCCATTGCTCTGAGTGGGGGTTTTTGGGCGAGAGGGAGGAGGTCATGCAGCCCATTTTGGGTGGGTGTGGAAGGGTGTTGGGTGAGTGTTTGGGTTTTGGTATAATGATAAGGGGATGGGAGGCGCGTAGAGGTGAGCTTGATAGTGGGTTCTGTGTGAAGAGTGTAGGTAGGTAGGTAACTAGATATAGTTTGTGAGATAGTCGCGATGTGTACTGCACAATATCTCCTCAAAAGTCCCTACACTCCAATCCTCAAAAACAAGCAGAACCCCAAAAGCTTATATCCCCCTTCCAAGCTTGAATCCTTCCAAACTCCTAAGCGATGCACACCACACCCACCATCCATGGATTTACCCGGACAATCAACCCGTGGGCGGAGTCAGGGGCTGTGCAAGGCGAACATCAAGGCGAACATTATTACTTCCAAACGAAGCATTATAAAGGATGCTCAACTCGGGGTAACGCTGAGAAACGCCAATGATGCGCTTTGTATTTCAGAAGGAAGTGAGGATCTTTCCCGAATGCTGGGCTTGGTGTGTTATATGGTTATTGTGATTTCCTGCTCCGCCACCGCCGCCGCCACTCATGATAACCGACGTCGCGTGGGAAGTCACGAGCGGGAAAGTGTGGTGTATGAGCGCAGTAGAGCAGGAGTCGGCAATCAATCAGCAGTCTCAAGACGAGCGCAATGTAATATCACTTCAACAGTCCCTTCCGTAACAAGACATGGTATGAAGTCCCCAGCCTACATCAAGACAAAATCATACAAAGCATAGGCTCCAGGGTGTTCAATCATTGCATTTCGCCTACAGCAGCTTCTCTCCCTCTGCCTCTCTCTCCCTCTAGCCAGTCCCAATTCCCCATGAAGCACCACCCCAACCCCAACCCCTCGCCACCCAAAAGCGAGCGTTTCCCCAACTATAACCATATATATAAAGTAATAAGCAACGCCAAACAGCCAAAAACACCTCGCTATGCAGATAAGTAGACAGATACTTGAAGATCGCAAGCCACACACACCCTCTTACATCAAAAAAATCTTACCCGTGCGTGTGGAGAAGACATAGAGCCAGTCACCTTGTATGCGGAAAAGGATGAACAGGTCTGCAGACTACACCAGGATAGAGTAACTGAAGCTACAAAACTAAATGGTGATGTAGCTTCCATGGTGTTCAGCGTTCCTAGGTCGACGGGTGAAGTACTACTCCTCACCATCACTATCCCCGAAGCCAGCCAATAACTCCGCTTCAAGACCATCGTCATAGTCGTCTTGGAGATCTGGCGCCGTCGTCCCATTTGCCTCGGGATTCTTCATCTCCTCGTCGTCACCATCGACGTCTCCCTGGTCTTCTTCCGGCCCCGTGGTTTCCGGGCTGGGTAGACCAGATTTGTCCGCGGTAACAACGTTTGTGAGTGACGTCACTCGCTCCATGGTACGTTTCTTCCGCCGTTGGAGGCGCGAGGTGGTGCTGTTGACGCTACTATCGCTTTCCTCCGTCTCGCTGACGTCGGTGGAGTTTGTGCGTTTCCGCTTCTTCTTGGCGGCTTGTTGTTGGGTATCTGATGCTGTGCTGTTATCTGAGCGGACGCTGTCGGAATCTGATTCGCTGCCGCCGCCGTCTGTGTCGGTTTCGTTCATGAAATCAGCAAGCTCGTCGTCGAGCTGCGCCCAGTCGTCATTCGACATTTCGACTACTGGAGACGCATTGTCCGCGGCTTCATCCCCTGTTCCGTCGATGCTCTCATCTTCCAGGTCGGCGATGGGTGAGCCGCCTCGCTCCGCCGCATCGGTCTCGATTATGTAGGGTGTCTCGTCTACATGCTCCCATCTGGTGCAGCATTGGAACATCCATTCCGGGTTCACGATCTTGATGTGGGGGTATCGGGCGGCTCGCTTTACTTTCGTCGTCTTTCGATCGGGGTTGGCGATTACGTGGGTCGTTCGCCGGGTAACGTTCGTGGTAACTTCTGCGCCAAAGCTTCCGATCCATAGTGCGAAGTCCGATCTGGGGAGGGTTAGCTGCGCTCTGCGACTTCGCTGTCGAGTACTTACGTTAGGACATCCACACCAAGCGGAATGATACCAGAAAAGACAACCACCGCACCGTCGAGCACCTCGCTCTTGATGCGCGGCATAATCTCGGCGACATCAGGAATGACGTCTTCTTCCATGGAGCGCTTCTTTGGGCTCTTCTCGCCCTTGAGCTCAGCCACACGACCGCCTGTTGGCACCTTCTTGGCCTTCCTGTATTCATCGTAGAATGTGCGGTGGACGAGGTTGAGATTGTGTTCGATGACGTCAAGCCCTCTGTCGTCGTCGTTGAGGATGCTGTGTCGGACCTTGGGTTGTTCGACCGGTCGTGAGTCGCGAGGTTCAGCTTCGGCAGGTGTCTCTTCATCCTCCCTATCCTGCATGAGCTGTTGCTGTAGCAGAGGCCGCTCTGTTTGTTGTGCGATGATGAGCTTCTCCTGCTCTTTGGCCTGCTCCTCTAAATCTTCAGTTGCTGCTAATGATATGAGCTGCTGTCCCAGTTCGTTCAAATCACCATTCGTGGTTTCGGTCGTGGTCTCGAGCGGCTTGCCTGGGACGGAGACAACGTTCGTGGTCGCAACTTCAGTCGTGGCCTTCTTCGGGGTCGGGGGCGATTTGTCCTTTGCGAATGACACAAGCTCCTGCTGCTTAGGGAGGAAACTTGCGTTGATATCTCCAGCACCAGGGAAGAAGTTGAATACGGGCACGCGGACGAGGTGCGGGCTGTATTGCCAGACGTCTGCTCGGTCGTCAATGATAACGCACATGGCCGTGTTCTGGTAGAAGAGCCGCGTCAGACTCTTTAGCTTGTCTGTGTAGTTCTCGTCGCGGCTGAGGATGCGGTCGCCAAAGTACTTGCGCTCGGGATCGATGATCTTTGCGACGGCTTGCGCATACGCTCGGGTGGCCATTGTGTAGACGTGCATCTCGTAGAGCTTCGAGACTCGGTCGAAGAAGTCCTTGAGGCCTGGGCGCATCTTGACATAGTACCAGTTTGCAGCCACGTTGGAGACATTGTCGTCGGCCAACTGGAAGCCTTGTACGTCTTTGACGGCATCGTGGTTCGGGTTCTCGGGGTCGGCTTTCCATTCGGCAATGGTGCGCTCGCAGGTGGTGTGGATGACGGTCTGGTCCAGATCGACAATGAGGGTCAGCTTGCGCGCGCTTAACAGGCGCTTCTTGGCGTCCTCCTCTGCCGCTACCGCCTCTTTATGACTGACGAGGAGCGCCGTGTTGTCGTGCGCCATGTTGACCGTCGCGCGTCCGACATCGAGCTCCTTGGTGAGGTAGTCGACCTGCGTCATGTCGCGGCCGCAGTCGACGCAGAGGCCGCCAAACTGTGTCTCGTGCGTGCATGGCTCTTCAATCTCGAGGAGCGGAGTTCTGCGGGCGTGTTAGCATGTTGCGCGCGCAGCAGGCGCGCGGTAGGCCTACCCGTATCGCTCAATGACAGTGCCGGGCTTGATGAACCAGCGCGTGATCTTTCCCTCTGTGCTCGCGGCAAAAGTCTGCCTGAACTTCTTCATGACCGTCTTCTCGCCTCCCCACTTGTCGCCCTCGGTGACGCGACTGTCATAGCTGTAGTTGAACAGCTTGCCCGACCGCTGGACGTCATCGTCGCGCTTCTTAAGGAGGTCGATGACGGTGACGGGATAGCTGAGATCCCGAGGCGAAACGATCTTCATGCCGAGGTGAGGCAGCCCATGCGACTGGCGACGTGATGGTGTTGGACGTGGGCGCGTTGTGCTTCGGCTCGGCGCATTCGGCACTCCCGCGGCGAGGAGTGGTGAGTGGAAGCTTGGTCGCCGTCGCGATGCGCTATGACGTCTGGCGTCAACGTGCTGGAATTAAGTTGGGAGTGAAGGTGTAGTTTCCAGATGTGGTGCGACGGGCTAGGCGGAGCGTGGGTGAGACCTCGGAGAAGTAGAAACCTGAATAGGTTTGCAGACTACACTACGATAGCGCAAGTAGATTGCAAGATCTGGCGTCAATGTAGGCCCTAGGGTGTTCAGTTTATTTCGTGTATTCGGTGGTGAGTTGCTGCGCGACTGGGGTTGACGTATGGCGTCGCGGCTCGGTTTCCCCCAAATATTTGGGAGCGAGGGGCGGCCATCTTTATACCTCTCAGCCACCATACTAGCGCGACTGCCACTACCTCAAACATGCCACCAAAGACAAAGAGCGCTCTCCAAATAGGACGACGCGTCTATCACCAGTCATCACGAGTGCATCCACGAGTCCAACGGTGCCTATTATTGGGAATCGATGCAATGCTTTTTCCGCGATGCCTCCTTCGACTTGGTAGGATAGTAGTGGCCTAGACGCGTCTGAAGCCCCGAGAAATGCCAAGACTTTACCCTCGCGAACACCAGGCTACGACATTGCACGATCGATCTGTGGGAGATGGCTTATCTGACGTATACGCACGATTTTCATAGCCTTGAAGTCCTATGCAAGTATACTCTTGATGCCTACATCTGCGCATGCCGTATTCTTTTGACTCACTAAAGATGCATGTAGGCCTCACACACACACATCAAGACCTTACTGTCGCGAGCACCAGCTGCACTTGATTATAAAGGCTACCCAGTACCCTCTTCGAGCGGTATATCTTGTGCTCTGCGATATGCCTCTCCTCCATGAAATGTGGTCTCACTTCACATATCATCTCTGCTAGCAACCCGTTCTTGGGAAAATCGACGTCTTTGGAGTACACCATGCAGCGACATAACCTAATCTGTATGAATATAACTCGACAGTTGTATACTCTTGCCGCATACAAACGTGTATACCATGTAGATTCGAGTCACTAAACCTCCATGTAGCCCTCACACACTAATGCAACCTTTAGGCTGCACTTCAGTAGCATTGCATTCAGCACATCTACACCCAAACTACCAAGCCTGCACTATCACAAACATCAGCCTGCGACCTATCATATCCCTACTTGCATACAAACAACAAAACATTCGTGGTCATCTGAGATTGGTCAAGTCAAAGATTGGTCAATACCATCTCCACGTTTAGGCAACGACGATCCATCAGCCCCCACTCCCGTCCGTCAAACGCCAAACCGTCAAATACACAAGAACTCTCTTTGCAAGTAGAACTGCGTGCTTATCAATTCCATTACCTACGCCTAAATACGCTCACGACAAAGACCATGTGCGCACAGGCCCATCAAAACCGCGTGGTATCGTAACAATCTACTCTATAACTCATGCAGAACCCAGAAAAAAAACGCCCTATACCCATTCATACCCATAGCCAAAGCCATATTCGCGCCGCAATAATTAAACGTGTGAAAAAAGCCCCTCTCCTCACTCACTCACTCCCTCACTCCCTCATCCCCAACATCACTTCTCCTTCTCCTTCCTACTCGTCTTCCCCGCCTCCTCTCGTACCATACTCCCCAGCACCGCACTCCCACCCCCCATCCTCTCCGCATCCTGCTCCATCCCCACCACCGGCTCCTTAACCACATAAGGATGAGAAACCTCTACTTTCTCACCCTCCTCATTAACAAGTGTCCAGTCGTCTTCGTCGCCGAACCCATCGTCCGTAGCATCAGCATCATCATAACCAGGCTGTTTGCCATGAGTCTTGATGAGCGTGCGTGCGCGGTCGAGTTCACGGTAGATGGTTTGGATGGCGACTTGAGTACCGTTGTCCTATGAGTCAAATATGTTAGGAAAACCGTCTTCTGATGATTGATGGAGATGGTGATGGTGATGGTGATGGAGATGGAGGACGACTTACCTTCCTAATCCTCTGCCCCAACCTCTTAGCCCTCCCAATATACCGCTCATTATTCGTAACCTCCCAAAGCGCGCGACTAAACACACTAGTGTTGACCTTCTTGAGCCAGATCCCCACATCAAGATCCTCAATGCGTTGCGCAAAGAAGAACTGATCGCCGAAGAACGGTTTGATAATCGTAGGTATACCAGCGCGCAGACTAGCACCCGTCGTACCACTCCCACCATGATGCACAGCAGCGTCCATTTGTTTGAACAACCAGTCGTGGGGCGCAGATTGGATCTGGAAGATTTCTGGTGGAAGCGGGATTTCGGGTTTGGATGCGTCTTTGGTTTCGAGTCGGTCGGACCAGCCTTTTGAGAGGACGCAGCGGACGTCGGCTTTGAGGACGGAGTCTACGACTGTTTTTGTGAGGGCCGCGGGGTCGTCGATGACGATGGAACCGAAGCCGACGTAGACAAGCTTCTTGCCGTCGTCGCGCGCTTTCTTGATGAAGGCGGTTAGGTCCGCTGGTGGTTCGTAGCCCTCGCTCTCGTCCAGGAACCAGTATCCGGTTACGCGGACCCAGTCGGGCCAGTCAAAAGGTGGCGGTACGACGTGGGGACTGAAGTTGTACAAGAACGGTCGCGTGTTCGCCTGCATCTTACGCATGGTTGTGGGCGGGAGTCCCAGTTCGCGTCGTCGCCAGGCGTTGATTTGCCCGGAGATGGCTAGCCAGAACATCTTGTCGAAGATTCCGTACGTGAACTGGTTGTAAGCGCCGCCCTGCTTGTTCTCCATGACAGCGAATGCGTGGGGGTAAGTTCGCGTGCGCGTCCATGGCATCGTGAAGGCGCGGAAGTACGGGACTTCTAGAGCCTCTGCGATATGGATTCCAGCCATAGTGCTCGGGCTCTCGATAATCAGGTCTGCACCTTGACACGCCCGCCAGGCTGAACTACACACGTCGTCGAGCCATCCGCGGAACTTGGCGTTGGCCTCTCTCAGGAAGCCGACTGTGAACATGCCGTGCTCGACACATATCCGCATGAGCTCAGCTGGGTTGCCGTCTACGACCCTGAAATCGATACCATGCTTCCGCACCCAAGGCTCAAATTCGGCGTGAGTCGCGATACGCGCCTCGTGTCCCTCCTTGATCAGCTCTTTGCATAGCGCAATGTACGGCTGCACGTCGCCTCGAGATCCGATAGTAAGGCAAACGATCTTCAGCGGCTTCGCGGGCTTGAAATCGATGATAGAGGCGAGAGGGTCGTCGAATACGAGTGGAATGCGATCGTGCTCTGCAGCGCGTACGACTTCCGATACATCCACCTTCTTGTCTGTGTCGGTATGGTCGCGGGCTTGTTGTAGCAGGTCGTGCTCCGCCTTTGCAGCCTCGTCGTCGCTATCAACGCCCGAAGAAGAATCATCCTCGTCATCGAGATACCTGTTATTCTCCAGAACGCGATGTACCATGATGGCACATTCATCACGATACTCGGCCTTTGAGAACTCGAAAAAGAGCTCTTCATGGCCCTTGATGACGACGGCGAGACCATGATAGCCCAGTCGGAAACCCTTCTCCTTGTTAACGTTCTCGATATCCCGCATGGGAATAATGACCTTGGTCTTGGACGTAGGCAGCAGGCCGCGGAAACAAAAGTAGTTGCCGCTGATATAAATCTTGCCGTAGTTTGGTAAGACGCGCTGCAGCGACGCAAAGAACGACGACTGCAACACTTCGGTGTCGGGGAAGGCGAAGTGATTTTGGAAGTTCTCCGCAGCCTTCGCCGCGTCCTCGTCGTCCTCGAACCCATGAACCTGATCTCCAGTCTCTAGTCCGTCGGCAGTGGTATAGTGTTTCCGCCCACCCGCGAGCATACCAGACACCTTCTCGTAGTAACCCATAGATTCGGTCGCGAGTAAATTACCCATCTTCTTCGAGCGGGTCCTGAAGAATCCCGCTAAGCCCGACGCCTTCTGGAGCGGGTAGGATGCGAGATCTTGTAGCGCGGATGAGGACCCTGATAGGCGAGGTTGAGCGCTAGTGTCGGTATCGTCTTCCAGATCAGTCGCGCCTGTCGGTGTTTGTGGTTGCTTTGAACGATTCGCAGTGTTTGCGGATTTCGGTTGGCCCGAACGCGCTGTGTCCTGTGAATCTCTGGCTTGAGTGTCTAGCTTGTGTAAAGGCGCGTTGATTGCGTGATTGGCGGGACCACGGAATAAGTCGGAGCGGTCCAGGATCTGTGAGGCAGAAGCGCTGCTTTCGTCCATGGATTGTATGGCGACTGACGATTCGGTGCCTGGATCGAGTGAAAGGTTGGCTGACTCAGAATCCGCTCCTCTAGGCGACAGAGGCGTTCGGTCTCCTGGCCGACCTCTACCACTGAAGCTTCGTCGCGCTTCATTACTTGGTCTTTGTACTTCGCCGCTCGGTCGTCGAAAGGTGCGGCTCGCGTCCATGCTACGTCGCACGTCCCAGCTCTTCCTGTTGGCATCATGACTAGACCGAGCAGATACATCGCTGATGCTCGACCTTCCTGCACGCGGTACCTGCAAAGGCGAAAGCGTGGCGCGAACATTCTCTTGAATGTGTGGCGTCTCGGCGGTCGTGGTTGGCGATGCTAAAGATTCGCGTTGACCGGTTGGCGTTGATGCCTCGCCGTCAACACCTTGTTGTAAGGCTTGATGGTGCTCGTTGTCATTGATCATGATGCGTAGAACGTTGAGCGCATCTTGTCCCTGATTGAAGAACGAGAAGAAGTACTGTTGGAGTGAGCAAACATCCCATTCGTATGATAGGGAAGAACACATACCTCATCGATAGCAAACGTCTCGTCGTTATCAATAACCCTCACCTTGACCGTGTTCGCCAAATCCAGAATACTGCTCTCTTCAATCTCCAGCACATTTTGAATCGGCAGGCTAATCTTGACACTATTTCCCTCATTATGTGTCCGAAAGATGACCTTCTGGATACTCCTCGCCCACTCCTTCGCGCTCGCCGCACTGTCCGCCTTGAACAGATACTTTCGCTCATCCGTGGTGATGGTAAAGCTAGTCTCTTCTTCTCCCTTCTTTGTGGGCTCGATGACTTCGGCGGAGATGGCGTATTGCAGGTTGATGCGGTTGCGCGGAAAGTAGAGTTCGGTAGGGTTGGTGTAGTATGCGAGGACGTCGCCACGGAGGACAAACCAGTAGCGGTTGAACTTTGATCGGCCGCGCTTGGAGAGGTAACCTGTTTTGCTGACGTCGTGCTGAGAGGGTTAGCACATCATATTGACTGCGAGGCGGAGGGTGCTTACATGTTTCTTGGGTATATACGCGTAGAAGCATATATGCTTCTGGGTGATGTACATGTACCCTTGCAGCAAGATGCTCTGGAGCAGCCAGCATGGATACTCGGATATAACCTCCTCCACCTCTTCAAACTCGAATATTTGCTGTATCCTCTGAGCAAGCGTGACGGGGGCTTTGCTCTTAGCAAGCCCTGCGGAGCTTCCATGTCTACTCCTTCGGCCTGAGCTCCTCGCTTTGTCTGTATGTGTCTCCTCGCCGGCCGCGACCTTGGTCTTGTCCTTGGTCTTCGGTCTCGGTTCGCTCGGCGGGGTCGGAAGGTCATCGGGTGACGGTTTCGGGGGGAGGAACTGGGACGAGGACATCTGATCGCCGCGGCGGCTGTCTGAGCGTGCTTCCTTCCGGCTGGAGAGCTTCAACTTGGGCAAGGAGCGCAATAGTTTGTTCTCGGAGAGTGTGCGCCTGTGCTTTCCCTTCTCCATCGTCGGCCCATCCAAGTCCCCAGCTGGACTTTGGAAGTCGTTGGCTGAGCTCAAGCGACTTAGTCGTGCTGCGCCGTCGAGGTTGCGGTAGGGTGCCTTCTTGCCTCCGTCGTCGCTATCGCCGGAGTCGACTTCTTGCATCGTGCCCAGGTCCGTCTGCGACTGCTGACCCGCGCGGGTTATCATGGAGAAGAGCGACTGGTTCATCGACATGGTGTTGTTCCGCTTCGGCGCCGTGACATCCTCCTGTGCATCGTCCCCATCTCGGAAGCGCTCCGGTACGTCCATAGACACACCGCGCGTTTCTCTTCTTGAGTCTTTTCGCTTTCTGCTCATTCGGCGACTCGTACTGTCCTGGCTTCTGTCTTGGGACGCCATCTCGGGATGGGGCGTCGTGCGCCTGCACTCAACAGTTATTGGATCGTCAAGGTTGCTCGCGGATGTGCTGGCGGGTGTACCACGGTTGGTCAAGGCAGCGATGTGGACTCAGAAGTGTATTGCGGATTGCTATCTGAAAAGGTATCGCACGCTGCAGGGCAGTTGGGAAGATCGTTAAAGGTCACATATTGGAGCGTTGAGGGAATGACTTGTAGCTGTCTCGTGGCTGAGGAGCGTGCTGCATGCGTCCGGGGTACCTACTAGCGCGATACGATAAGGTTACCCACGCACACCTCCAGGCAACGACCGCGACCGGTAACTGTGGAGTGTGGCAGGCAGTGTATTAATCTGTATATTTCACTCGAATCCGTTATCATCCCACATGCTTCTAGGTTGCAAGCTGCAAGCCCCCAGATCCGATGGAGCAGTCTACAGACGTCATTGGTCAGACTTATCGATAGGTGCACGTGTAAACGCCAGCCCAAGGCGCTGCCGTCCGCTAACGTGGACTATAATAGTCCACGCGATGACAGCCAGGTACTCCAACGGAGGCGCAGACAAGCGGATGCGGATGGATATCACGATCATAAGCCCACGCCTGCGGTTCGTTGGTTCCTGGATCTGGCAAAAAGAAAGGTACCTTCCACGATGCCTACATTTCAAAACCAGGGCAAAAAGAAGGCAAAAACATACAACAGCGGGGATTCGCTAGTGGTCACCCACCTAACTACTAATCCGCCGGTATCATGCTTGTATATGGCTGAGCGGACGGGAAGCCTAATTTTCATGATCCTATGGTCGTATGTGGAAGAAAGGGTTGTTGTGGAAATATATATTGCCGGTGATGACTATGGAAAGACTAGTGCCCTCAGCTACCCACACGCTGTCGTAGCAGTATATGTTGACGTCTCGAAGTGGCAACAACAAGCAGAGACATACATACATAGATCAAAACATCACATGCAAACAACACAGTCATTCTTTATCCTTCCCATTGGCTGATGTACTCTTGTACAACCGAATACCCAAGTCATTAAACCTAACTACAATTTGATCCAAACGCCGTTATCATTTCCATGACGTTCTAGAGTTGTATGATATCCGTAATGGGGCGACATGGGGAGCAGAACCTTACTTGGACTTAGCAAGACCGACAGCCGAGTTACCAAGGTCGTATACGGAGTACCACTTCCTGAGGAAAGCGTCACCGAGAATAGCAAGAGGTCCTACTGGCTCGGGGAAGTCCATGCCCATGAAGGCAGAGATGCAGGATCCCTGGACCTCGAGGATGTAGTCGAACGCGCTGATGGTGAAGTTGTGGCCGGTGAGAGTGAAGGTGAGGTCGGGCAGACTGTCACGCTTGTCGCACTCAACGGAGTACTGGCCGTTGAAGCCCTTCTTTGCACCGATCTCCTTGTTCAGGAGCTCGGCGATGGTGGAGGGAAGAGCGATCAGAGATGTACCGGTGTCAAGAATGACACCAGTGTTGTCCATCTCAGCAGTCTCCTTGCCGAAGGTGATGGCATCGAGGTCGACCTCCCAGTAGGCCTTGCGCCTGAGGGGAAGCTTGACCATCTTGCCGGTGTAGTGGCTCTCATCGATGCCACCGAAGGTAGCCTCAGACTCCTGGCCCTCGTTGGTGTCGCCGAGGTAGAAGGCGAAGACGGGCTCGTCCAAGAGACCCTGGTCGAGCATGTTGTAGAAGGGAGGGACTATGCCCTTGACACTGATAGTGTCGTAGCCAAGACCCATGATGCCGTCGAACCTGCCGAAGGCGAAAGCGAGACCAGGCTCAGAGGTGGCCTCGGCGAAGTCCTGGTGCTTGACCTTGAGGTCGCCGATCTGGAAGACATCCTGCGAGACGAAGCCGCTGAGCGAGCCGGATCCGTAGCGGATCTCGAACTCGGTTCCGTTCTTCTTGTAGGTCGACGACGCCGAAGAGTCGTACTTGGTGTGAAGGTAGCAGGCAATCGAGTTGCAGCTCTGCGATGGGACCCAGAGGTTGGAGCTTCCCGTGTCGAGGACAACCTTGAAGGTCTGGGGAGGAGTTCCGAGAGAGATCTCAGAGAAGTCTGGCGCCTGTTAGCTTTCGCCACACGTTGCTGCGCAGCGCGCGGAGCTTCGGAGACGTACATTGCGCGTTCAGGAAGTTGCTGACGGGCACGGGGTGGGTGCCATCGGCGATGTAGGGCGCCTTGAGCGCAGCCTCCATGTGCGACTGGGCCTTGAGGCCGGTCATGTGCTGCTGGGAGTACTTCTGCTTGAGGCCAGCCATTTGGGTCTCGATGTTGGCAAACTCCTGTTCATGGTTAGACTGCGATCTTGCGCGTCCGAATGCGACGATGGCTTACCAGCTGGTCAGACAGAGAGACCTTCTTGAGCGGCGTCTTGTAGACAGCCGCAGAGGCCGAAGTGGCTGCTGCGAGGAGCACCGCCGTCTTCATGATTGCGGACCTTTGATGGAGACGGATGGGATATGGAAGAAGAATGGATGGATGGGAGATGGGATGGCGGGTGGAGAGGGAGAGATGAGGGAGTGAGTGGTGTGTTGGGGACGGAGCTCAAGCTGGAGCTATCTATGGGGCTGGGGAAGGCGCGGCGGGCGAATGACGAATGTGACCAGTGCTGCCTGGCCGACAGTGCGACTAGCGTGACACGTTCCCTGTTCGAGGATTGTACCTGCGCATCCGCCATGCCCCAGACAACCAGAACCGAGGTCTGCATAGTGCTATGCCAGCCACTTTTAACCATGGAACTTGGTTGATTAGCTGTCGCACATTTGAGCGACATATCTCACGTGTCTCGTTGCATGCGCAAATCAGGATACGGTGGGCTTCGAGCGCGAAAGCTACCCCGTGATCACGCGCGTCAAGCTTCCATGACCTCAGCACTCGGGCTAGCAAGCCATCGCTCAGGTCCTCAGATGGTCCCAAACACAAATGCTGTGCTGTCTTCCAACGCGGTGTATTCCGATCGACTAGATAACACTATCATACAGCGGTGTCTGGCTCGTCCGTATACTGCGGCGCCTGAGCCAGGTTCGCCTCCTGCTCCCTCCGCGCTCTCTCCAGGTCCGCGGCCCACAACGCCGAGCTTGCTGGTGCCGTCATGAGGAAGAACATGCTAAGCGGCGGTACATACTGCAGCATGAGATAGACTGTGCCGTACCTGCAATTTGTTAGTCGTGCCACGATGCTCATACGCATAAGACGTACCAAGTGTACTGCCACCTCCTCTTCTTGATGGCAAGATTCCTCTGTTTCTTGTCATAGCCCAAAAGCTGAAAGTATCGCCAATGCTGGAACGGGCCCGCGCGATAGCCCGTCAGCAAAAGAAATATCGGCACCCCGACGTATGGTATAAAGTTCACAGGCAGCAGGATGACGAACTCGGCGATCTGACGGAAGGAGAACGGCGCGTAGACAGAAGAACGTGTAGGCTTGCCGAGTCGGCGGACGGGGTCATTCAGCGCATCTTCAGTGACGGGTCGGTGCTTGCGAACGAGGTCTTCGTAGCCTTTGTAGATGAGGACGGCGTCGAACACATCGACTTGCGACTCGTCCTAGACAGTGTCAGTACCTGAGTATAGCGTGCAGTTGGGTATACGTACCACTAGGAAAGACTCGAATAGTAATGCGACGATCGCAGCTCCCTCTCCCAAGACGAGAAACACGGCGTTGACCCATGCACTACCCGCCGTGTGGAATATCTTGAGGAAGAGTACTTGGGGCAGCAACGTCCATACAAAGAGGTTTATGAGGACGAAGAGGCTGAGAAGTACTGCCGGTAGTAGTCGCGCTTTGAGTAGAGGGTATAGGAACGGGTGCGCGAGGAAGAAGACGATACCCTGTTGCCTATTAGCACATGCGCGACAACAGCAGAACGAGTACAAATACCTTGACAAGATACGTTGACGCTACAACATTATCCACCGTTGGTCGCACCACTACTCTCGGTATATTCCCCAAAGCCGCATGCACTCCTTGCTGTGACATCGTGGTGGTTCTCGTGGTGATGCTGAAGTTTGCGTGAAACAGAGACGCGAAGGCAGCTGCGTAACAAAGACCTCGGGAGTGACGTAGCTACTAGGACCCTGAGCGGTCCCACAATCCCCCCACGTTGCACCATCCGCCTTGCCCAACTTGAGCGTTTCCCGTCGGAGGGGACGCGCATGGCATTCGTGGTGGCTTGCAGTGATGCACCGTAGTCTGTATGCGTGAACGATGTAGACGCCTCACACGCCCTGCGAACGATCTATGGGTCTTGCGATGTATATAGGACTTGGATCTCCCAAAGTAGAAACCGAGCATCAGCCTTCCAACCGACCCCATTACAGATGAACAATTGAACCCCAAATCCATCAACACACATGCCCCACCCAACCCACCATCCACCATGTTCCACAACCCCACCGCCTCAACCTACCAACACCCCATCCCCTCCACCAACCCCTCCGTCGAGCCCTTCCACCGCACCCTCCCCGACTACGCCATCACCCCTCTAATCCCCTTACCAGACCTCGCGCAAGAACTCAATCTAGGCCACATCCTCCTAAAAGACGAATCCAGCCGTCTCGGCCTCCCCGCCTTCAAAATCCTCGGCGCATCATGGGCCATCCAACTCGCCCTAACCAAAAAATGCTCCCTACCCATCACAGCCACACTGCATGAACTGGGTGCAGCGGCACGGAAAGAAGGGGTGGAATTGGTGACGTGTACGGAAGGGAATTGGGGCAGGGCTGTAGCGCGGATGGCGCAGTATCTAGGTGTGAAAGCCGTGATTTTCGTGCCTGATTTCATGGATGAGGCGACGGCGGGGAAGATTAGGAGTGAGGGCGCGACGGTGGTGGTTGTGGATGGGGATTACGATTTCTCGATTGAGAAAGCGAGGGAGGAGGCGGAGAAAGCTGGAGGGGGGATGTTGGTTATGGATGTGAGTTGGGAGGGGTATGAGGAGATTCCTGAGGTAATGTCTATCCCTATGCCACAGTTCATGTCTCGACTTATCTATACAACTGTGGGAACTAACATGTAATAGTATGTAGTACAAGGCTACATAACCATGCTCACAGAAACCGATACCCAACTCAAAGACATGGATATGAAACCCGTAACCCACGCCATCGCCGCCGTAGGCGTAGGCTCCTGGGCCCAAGCCGTAACCAGCCGCTACAAGTCCTCGTCGCTCCCTCAAACCGCCACTGTCATTACCGTCGAACCAGATACAGCAGCCAGCCTCCTTACAAGTCTGGAGAAAGGCAAGATCACACCCATCTCCACCGGCCATACAATCTGCAACGGCATGAACTGCGGGACGACGAGCACGACGGCGTGGGAGGTGTTGAGGAAGGGGGTTGATGTAAGTGTTACGGTAAGAGATATTGATGTTCATAATGACTTGGTGGAATTGCATAAGAGGGGAGTGAACAACGGGCCGTGTGGAGCTGCGACGATGACGGCGTTGAAGAGGGTGTGTGAGGACAGAAGGATGAAAGAAACGTTGGGGTTGGACGAGACGTCAGTAGTTGTTTTGTTTAGTACGGAGGGGGCCAGAGACTACATCATCCCATCTGGTGCTTAAACTCAAATCCCATCCCGAGGTCTCATGAAGATAATATCATATACCCTACCAGACTGATTCCCTCAACCAAGCGTCTTAGTCTTCTCCTTCTTCTCCTTCTGCCTCTCCATAACATTCAACACATCATCCGCATTATTCTTATCCCCCTTCCTCTTCTTGCCACCCCGCTTCCTCACCTTCTTCGGCCCTTTACCCCCTTCCTCGCCTTCCTCATCGTCGCCTTCAGCACCCAATCCCTTCCACTGACTGAACTTGACTTTCTCGCCTTCCCGCTCCATCTCCTCCGCGTCGTCAAATCGCGACGCTCCGAAACCCATGTCCATGTCTTCCATATCGCGATCGGAAGCTGCCAACTCCGCAGCACGTTTCTGGAGTCGCGCTTCTTTCGATGCGGGGTCGTTGGGGTCGGTGGAACCGAGGTTTTGGAGGAGTGTGGAGTTTTCGTCCAGGTTGCGGACTTTGGCGAGGGCGGCGCGGACGGTGGCGTCGGCGGCGGAGAGGTCGGAGGGTTCGGCTGTGGAGGTTGAGCGGGCTGTGGATGCGAAGTAGTCTCGTTTGGCGGGCGCGGCGGGCGCGTTGTCTTTGGGTTTCGCTGGAACGTCTTCTTCTGCTTCTGAAGATACCTCCCCTTCTGATTGTGAACCCGCGGCATCGAGCTTAGGTGCAGTAGGCTCTGGCTTCGCTGTCTCTTCGTCCGATTCGTCATCTGAGTCGTCGAAGTTTGCGAGCGGGTTGTAGTTCGACCCAACTCCTGCGAATATATCCTCGTCCTCTGACTCTTCCTTCTTCGGCTCAGGGAGGTTGTGCATGTTGATCGGCTTATTCACATCGTCCAGATCGTGACGTACTTCGGGCGCCGGCTCCTCGACCTTCTGCTTCTTAACCTTTCTCTTTTCCTTGCCATCCGGACCGGTGATGATCAGCACCTCACGGCCCTTCTCGTCTGTCTCGATGCGTGTGTCTCCCTGGGCGTTGATCTTGCGGAAGCCTGGCCCCAGGGTTGGAAACCTCTTCTCGTGCTCTGCCGCTGCGGCTGCTGCTGCCTCTTCCCGTTGTCTCTTGAGATCCTTCAGGATGTCATTGCGACTCCTCTTGACGCCAGCGACAGGACGCGGCCCAGTCATCTTCTCGCCTTTCTTCTCAGTCTTCTCGCGTGTAATGGGGCCGACATTCGCCTCTGCCAGCTCGTCGAACGCGTCTTCGACCTCTGGTACCTCTTCAGCCTCCTCCTCCTCTTTTTCTTCTTCTTCTTCTTCTTTCTTGTCTAGGCCACCCAGAACATCCTCGCCCCGCCTCACTCTCTCGAGCAGCTTCCTGTCCAAGCCCTTCACTAAATGCGTGGTCCCAACATCACCACCCGTAATCTCTTGCACCAGCTTCTCGAACGTCTCGCGATCGATCTCGCCCTTCTTCATAGACTCCTCGAGGTTCTTGACGCGTTTGGCGATCTCATTGTCTTCCTCGTCGGTGTAAGCCTTCGTGCGGTCGGTGTAGCCTGCGGCGAGCCTCGTTCCTTTGGGCACTATGTTCCTGGCCTTCTTCTGCGGGTTGTTCTTCGCGTTGCGCTCGGCGAGTTGGCGCGCAAAATCCGATTGTATTGAACCCTTGCCTACCTGACGACTGCGTATCTGTTAGTATCAGTCCTGCGCGAGACACTCTTGGGAAAACTTACGGTGTCATTGGTATGCTCGAGTGCTTGCGCGCGCCCAGCACCGCCCTCGGCGTAGCAGCGGCAGGTGACTTGCCCTTGCCGTCATCCTGTGGTTTCGGTGTTTCGACTAGCAGCCGCCGGAATTGCGAGTTGTTCATGGTGCGCGAGTTGAGAGGTTGGTGGAAAGTCGTGATTCGCAAAAGATGTGCCAAGCCTCTGCAGGCGTCTTCGGGCCTGCACCACGCGAGGCTACGCTAAAGAAGCGTGGCTGGTCTAACGCGGGGAACCTTGAGCGCTCAACACAACTCCAGCCTCGTCTACTACCGGATTCTATTGCGTCAGCACGATCACGATGGCAAATGTATGGACTTCTTGAGGCACGGACGATGCCTTAATTTGCGCAGTCTTCGGTACCCTGCCGCTTTGGCTCTAGCTGGCTCCAGGGCTGTCTGTAAGGTTGCAGCGCGATCTTGCTTATGCAGGATCACAAGACTACTGTAGGGAAATGCTACCTGTTTCCCTGTACGAGAGTTACGCTATGCCGCCACAGTAAAACGATCGTGCATAGCCCGAAAGGTTCTGTATCTTCCCCATTTCACTTGCTAGGCACCCTGCGATCCCCACCACCCCGCTTCCTCTCCGCATAAGTACTTGAACAGCCGGGTAAATTGTTGAACTCACCTCCCACGCCTCCCTTTCCTCGGTATCTGTGAAATTGTAACGGCAGTATGTTCAAGCTTCTGATTGCAGCTGCTCTTGCTGCAGTGGGCGCGTCCCAGTACGCCATGCCTAACGCGACCAATTCGACTACATTCATGAACCCGATCGTGGGCGCTGGAGCAGACCCGTAAGTCAATCCATCCAAATTATGTTACCATCCGTCTGAACATCATCCAGCTGGATGTTCCGCCACGAGGACTACTACTACATGACCTACACCAACAACGTCAACATCACCCTCTGGCGCAGCAAGTCCCTGACCTCCTGGGACGCCGCAGAGTCCAAGACCATCTTCGTCCCCGAGCCCGATCAGGCCTACTCCACCGACCTCTGGGCGCCCGAGATCCACCAAATCGACGGAAGCTGGTGGGTAATCTTCACCGCAGACCCCAACTTCGACTCCCCACCACCCGAGGTGGAGATGTGGTGCGAGTACAACTGCCCCGCCGTCAATCACCGCATGTTCACCGTCGTCGGCGAAGGCGAAGACCCCTGGACCGCCGAGTACCGCTACCACAGCGAACTCGAGACGTACGATCAATTCGCCATCGACGGAACCTACTTCCAGCACGCCGACCAGTTGTACCACATCTACTCGTGCTGGTACCACAAGTACGACGACTGGCCAGCCAACCTCTGCATTACCAAGATGTCCGACCCTTCCACCACCATCTCCCCTTTCTCCGAGCGCCAAATCATCTCCGTACCAGAATACGCCTGGGAAAAGACACCCTTCGGCCGCTCCATCAACGACCGCCTCTCCTCCAACGAAGGCCCCCAACAACTCACCAACCCCACCACCGGCCAAAACTTCCTCATCTACAGCGCCGCCCGCTCAGACAACCGCAACTACTGTCTCGGTCAGCTCGAGCTCGTTGGCGACGACCCCATGAACCCTAGCGACTGGCGCAAGCATCCTTACCCCGTTTTCTACCAAAACCCTAGCGAGAAGGCGTATGGTGTTGGTCATGCGTCTTTTACGACGTCGCCTGATGGATCCGAGGACTGGATCGTTTACCATGGTATGCAGGATCCGACGAATGGGTGGAGTGCGAGGTCGATTCGCGCGCAGAGGTTTGGCTGGAATGAGGATGGGAGCCCGGACTTTCCTAAGCCGGGATATGGGCCGTATCAGGTTCCTAGTGGGCAGTAGAGAGGTGTTTGAAGTGGTGTCTTGGTCTGTGGGATGATGGCGGGGTTGTGTACCTGCTCTTGCTCTGCGGTTGGTTTGCTTGTATCTTCCGAACGGCGGCGACCGGCTGTGTTGGAAGGGTTGTGAAGACAGCTGCTTCTGCCCTGTCTTTTGCATACAGGCCTTGGATAATACCTGGGTATCTGGACCACCCCGGATATATTACTAGCTTAATGATAACGATCATGACAAACTTGACAGACCCACGTTGAGACCCCATCTTTTGTGCGATACCCTCCGTCGTGGAGATGATGATAATAATAGATGCTGATTTTTGTGCCGATTCCAGCGATTCCTCTATCCCATGTGTGACTTGATGGCATACCGTAGACATGCGTGCCTTGCGTACACGTTCGGCGAGCGCGGCTTCCACCAAGCATGCCCACCACCCGGAAGTTTTGCGCAACCCACCACATTGCTCGGAAAGATGCGAAAACTACGTGTCTTGACCTTTCTAGATTTTTGAAGCATATCAAGACGCTCCGAAATGATTTTATGGTATCCGAATTTGGTTGGTGGTACTTATGTACTAAGATATGTAGGAAGTCTTGCTGTCAGTTTTTGGTATTTAGAACTCAACAGGTAACATCTTCAAAAAATCCCAACACCACCACATCATGCTGAAATCACCTCAAACTTCGCGTATCAACTGGTACGACACATAAAAGTACTTCACTAAGTTTTGAGAATATCTGAGCATCATTGTGGAAGTCTACGCGTTGGAGGTCTGCGGAAGCGTCTTGCGGAAGCAGCCAAACTACGCGTATATTCACAACCACACAACGCGCTTTAGATACACAGCGCGATATGAATGCAGGTATACAGTTCACGCGCATATCATGAGTTCA
The DNA here is from genome assembly GCF_023758015.1 of Alternaria viburni. Classification (NCBI taxonomy): domain Eukaryota; kingdom Fungi; phylum Ascomycota; class Dothideomycetes; order Pleosporales; family Pleosporaceae; genus Alternaria; species Alternaria viburni. The sequence continues at coordinate 111,075 of NW_026055810.1, forward strand.
AAATGCTACATATCCTTCACATACCCAAGGTCGCGTTGTACGGCCGTTGGATGCAGAAAGACGTGACGTCATACGTCCAACATCCAAACTTCACAGCCGTCTTCCCGCAGGTGGCAATAAGCGCAAGCTATGAGTCATGCTACGACCGGTCAGACGGCACAGTCAATGAGTCACGGAACGTCTTTTCCATCTCGAACGCGAACGAGATGAAAGTCGGTCTGGCAAACTGTACATGGCACTAGTTCACACGCACACTAGCAAGACAAAAGGCGGAACAGCACACCGCGGAAGTGGAGCATATCAGCAATGACCACCGCGTTCACACAAAGTTCGCAGACGCGTCTCACATCACAGCAGAAGACAAGTAGATGAAGTTATTATGGTATCATTCCATGCAAATCAGAACCCGACTGATATAACCGTGAACTCCGAGCCTTCTTATACTATACAAGGCCATGACCATCCCACCAAGCACCGAAGAGGCGACCGTAGACTGCTGAAGAAGCCAGCCGGACAAAAGTCGTAACATTGAAAACCGTAAGAGCGAGAAGAAGACGACGCGCTTAACCACCGAAACCGTACAGAGTGCGGCCTTGACGCTTGAGAGCGTAGACAACGTCGAGGGAGGTGACGGTCTTGCGCTTGGCGTGCTCGGTGTATGTGACGGCGTCACGGATGACACCCTCGAGGAAGGTCTTGAGAACACCGCGGGTCTCCTCGTAGATCACTGGGGTGGGTTAGCGAGGTAGGCGAGGAAGGTGTGGAGGAGACATACTGGCTGAGATACGCTTGACACCGCCACGACGTGCGAGACGACGGATAGCGGGCTTGGTGATACCCTGGATGTTGTCGCGGAGAATCTTGCGGTGGCGCTTGGCACCACCCTTTCCGAGACCCTTGCCACCTTTGCCGCCTGGGAGACGCGTTAGTGAAGTGTTGATGGTGAAGGACGACGCGTTGAGCGCGCCGAAGTGTGGAGGTGGGAATACTCACGACCAGTCATGATGATAGATGTGGGGGGGTTGTTGTGTTGGGGAGAGGGTGTTGTTGGTTGTAGAGTGAGAGAGTGGTAGTAGTGGATTGGATGCTTTGGTGATGATGGGAATTAGTTGGGGCGGCGGGCGTCGTGTTTATGAGGCAGCGGGGCGCGTCGTCTTGCGCGCCGGATCACACGCCAGCCACGCCAGATCAAAGCCGCGCACGGGCGCGCTTTCCAGATCAACGCCCGTGCCCCTTCCCAATTGGGGCGCGCAGCAAGCGAGCCAATGGGCAATGCGCGCCGCGGTGTGGACTTGGTGGTTTTGAAGTTGCAGCGCGCGCAGGTTAGCATGCTTAGCATGGCTTTGGTGTTCCTGGTGCGCGCTGTGAGGGAGCGCAACAAAGATTGATTTTCCAGGCAGCCGCCCGCCCCCCATTTACCATATAAGCTGCGCCCGCCCACCCTCCTCCATCTCTCATCCACTCAACTCCACTCACCATCACAACAACCATCTACCACATCCACATCTCCATCTCCATTCCACTACAACAACATGGCCCGCACTAAGCAGACCGCCCGCAAGTAAGCTTCAGCCTCATCGACTCTTCAATAACTATCATACTAACAATCTCTCAGGTCCACTGGTGGCAAAGCCCCCCGCAAGCAGTTAGTCTAGCCTCAGCTCTACTTCGCACCTCATCGCAGCATACTAACTTTACTTCAAGGCTCGCTTCCAAGGCAGCTCGCAAGTCCGCACCAGTTAGTACTCCCCTTGCCTCATCATGCGATGCATCTCTAACATGCTCCAGTCAACCGGTGGTGTCAAGAAGCCTCACCGCTACAAGCCCGGAACCGTCGCTCTCCGTGAGATCCGTCGCTACCAGAAGTCGACTGAGCTCCTCATCCGCAAGCTGCCCTTCCAGCGTCTTGTCCGTGAGATCGCTCAGGACTTCAAGTCGGATCTCCGCTTCCAGTCCTCTGCCATCGGCGCTCTCCAGGAGTCCGTTGAGGCCTACCTCGTCTCGCTCTTCGAGGACACCAACCTCTGCGCCATCCACGCCAAGCGTGTCACCATCCAGAGCAAGGACATCCAGCTCGCCCGCCGCCTCCGTGGTGAGCGTGGTTAAGCTTCTCACCTTCGATATATCGACACGACTATGACAACTTCTTCGGGTCGGTGATGGATTGGGTCTTTGGGTCGGATATTTAGGCGTTTGGGTTCATGGTTCACGGTCTTCAACTCGGTTTATGAGTGCACACGAGCGGTGCTGAGCATGTAGTATATCCAGGTTAATCAGTGATGGTCACTGGCGATATTCCACGAAATCAACAGATTTCTACTTCATTCTATCTTCATCTTTGATTGTGATGTTTGCTTGACATTTGCTTGCCACTTCTTCCTGATCACTTACTAATAGTCTTTGGTGTTGATCCTATTGCGCTACCTCGACTGGTCGCGATGCGGCACTCACCCCGCAACATGACGCCCATCGCAGCTACTAACTCGCCCATCATGACCAGCACCTCGGCGAACGGTACACTAACAGCTGAGCCTACTACGATGTCTTCCCATGAAGGCTGCGCGATTGCGCGTCTTCATCCAACACATACCTCTTCACGATGACCTGGCAAACCGAATTCTGGTCATGGATGTCGCCGCCCACAGTGCAGACCGCTGAAGTCCCAGCCGTCGGCCAAAAGGCGCCCTCCACGCCCAAACTCACCATACCAGCACAAGATGGCAGGCCAATAATCATCAGCTTCCTCCGGCACTGCGGATGTCCTTGTACGTACTTTACTCAACACCATTATGATGCGACCTTACTGATATATTTGCAGTCGCAGAAAAGACCTTCCTAAACATGCGCGCCCTCGCGCCCGCTCACCCAGACATACATTTCATAGCCGTTTCGCACAGCGACCAGGCGGCTACGGACCGCTGGCTTGCATCGTTGCCTGAACCGGAAGAGAACTCCCAACCTAACCTCAGCATCATCATTGATGCAGAACGCGAAGCATATGCCGCGTGGGGTCTAGGTACGTCCAGTCTGTGGCATGTGCTAGGCAGTATACCTGGTACGAGCAAGTTGAGCAAAGAGGGCATTAGCGTGAGGCCGACTGAGAGTGGGAGTCGGTGGCAGACGGCGGGCAATTTTGGGGTTGATGCGCAGGGGATTGTGAGATGGAGTCGGGTTGATGGGAGGGCGGATGATATGCCTGATTTTAAGGAGGGGGTGGATAAGGTGCGCGGGGGGAGGTTTGAGACGGGAGGTTTTGCTGAGGCTATGCAGGGTTGATAGGGGGTGTGGTTGTTATGATACGCATGTGTAGTTTGTATGTGATGGTTGTAGTTGGTATCGCGGTTGTGCGGTTGTCGCGTTTTGCGTTGTGAAGACGCGGGTTATGTGGCGCATGTGAGGTGCGAGATAACTGTAAAGCACAACGCGTTCTTGGATCCTTCTCGCGACTGTGTGAAGAGTGCACGCTCTATGATTATGATAACACACCCGTCTCCTTCTCGTAACACATATTTCTAAAATTCTTGACTATGGTGATCAAAGACAACCCCTCGATTGGCCCGCCCACCGATGACCTCACGATAACACGCGAAAACGCGCCAACAGTCGAAGCGCGTCAAAGTGTCGCCACGCACACAACAGACCCGCCGCGGCCAGATCATGGCATCATGGCTGCACCGTCCACACGGCTGACGACTCGCGCGAGCGAGTATGGCTCAGATATCGACATCCAGTCCATCGCGACGCTGAGCGACTACGGCTCGGACATTGACATTGACGACGACACCATACTCGCCGACGCCTTTGACACGATAGCAGACGCTGCGCAAACCCAGAAGAGCGCAGTCCTCCCCAGCATAGAATTCGAAGAAGGCGAACTCGAAGACGAAGAGCAGGATGTGGACGGCTTCGTGCAGATCCATAGACCCACGGTCCTGCGCGTTGCAAAGGGCAAGGCCAGTGTCGACGCGGATGCACAGAGGGATATACAGAGCTCGCCCATGCGAGAGCGCAAGGCGCTGGAAGTCGAGTACGACGAACGATCGCGACGGGCGTGGAGTGGTGCGTTGATCAAGACTCGCAGCAGTGGCATTGGCATGACTGACGACTAACAGCGCCTAGTACCTCACAAACAACCAGCCTCTCCCCCCAGACCCTCGCAATTACGATCTGATCGCAGCATATCACAATCTACGCGCGCCGCCTCTACCACACAGGCCGTACAGGCTGCCGAAACCGACAACCGACCGCCCATCGAGCGTTTCCGAACGAAGCCCAAGAAGTGTCTTTCGGTGACTGATCTCGTCTCACCAGCATGGTGCGAACTGCAGTACTTTTACACGTTGAGCAAGTTTGGCCGCAAACCACGAACGCAGGCGATGAAGACCGGTAGCAAGATCCACCAAACGCTGGAAGACCAGGTACACACGACAGTGCCAGTGCAGGTTGAAAGCAAAGAAGACCGGTTTGGCCTACGTATGTGGAATGCTATATCCGGCCTGCGATGTCTCCGCGAGACTGGCCTCACACGGGAACTGGAAGTCTGGGGCGTCCTCGAAGGCCAAGTCATTAACGGTGTGATCGACGAAATCTCATACGAATGTCCCGACCCAGAATTCGAAGAGGAACTCGAGAGAACCCGTGCCGAGAAAAACGGCGGCATCGTCCCCCTACCACCAGGCCAACTCAGCATCACAGACGCCTTTGCAAAAGCCAGCAAACCGCCCTCTTCCAGCCCACTAGTCTCCACACCACCTTCCGACCGCCAAATCTACATCGCCGACGTAAAAACACGATCCGCAAAATCTCTTCCAACCGGCGCGTCTCTCCGCCCTACCTGGATGCAACTCATGCTCTACCGCAAACTCCTCGAATCCCTCTCCCTCAACACCGTCGACGCCGGAACCGTCTTCGCGCGCTACTCCCTCAACTCCCTCACCCCCTTCACCCCGCTCTTCCTCTCCGAAATCAGCAACATCGGCCCCGAAACCTCTGTCTCCTCGTACCCCAACCTGCTCGCCCTCTGGTCCCTACTCGTCACCGAAATGCAAGCCACATTCCCTCCTTCCAGCCTCTCCCCCATCCTCCGCGCGGAGTTTAGGTATGCGAAGACGGGGGATGTGTTGGGCAGCCGGCTTACGGTGTATGAAGCGAGTGTTGTTGATGGGTATGTGGAGAGCGAGATGGATTGGTGGAAGGGGAGGAGGGAGGCCAAGGGCGTGGAGATTGAAGAGGCGTTTAAGTGTCGGATTTGTGATTTTAGTGAGGAGTGTAGTTGGCGGAAGACGAAGGTTGAGGAGGCGGTGGAGAAGGGGAGGTTGAGGAGGGAGGCGGAGGCGAAGGAGAGGGGGAAGAGTGCTGTGTAGGGTGTGGGTGTTGAGACGATGTGATGTGTGGTTGTAGATATTGAGGGTTGAGCATTACCGCATTCAAGAAATAAACGGAATAGGTGCCTTGCAGGTTACATCATTATCATCATCAATCTGAATATTCATCAACACTTTCATGCAACGGAGGCTTTAAAGAAAGACTTACTTCCATTATCCTTTTCAATTGGTTGATATTTTCTTTTACCAGGTACTACGATCAATCTATCACATGTTGTATATAATTATATACTAACGCACTACTTCCTATATCTTACATTCTGAAATTCTCTCCTCTTGCTACATTAGTGTCGATGTAGATTTTGCTAGTCTCCTGAAGAAGGGATTGTCTCATTGCCTATGTGTTAGCAACATTATCTCACACAAGTATCCCTGATTAACATGTGTCTGGACGAACGCAACGATGCAGGTATACTGGCGTCGCCACCAATAACGTAGCTTCGACGCCGGCATTCGTCGAAGTAGTACAACCGTGACAATGAAACGCTGTCGTATGCTGCACTGTGTCCCCAGTCTTTCGCAGCGCCTAGCCCTGAAATCTACATGAGAACACCCACTCAGTTCATCTGCGCAGGAAGCGACACCACTCTCTTAGCCTCCGTAATCCCTTCCATATCCACCTTAACACCCAACTTCTCCGCCACAGTAACAAACCCTTTACTCCCCTCTTCCATCTCGATCCACACATCAACCCACCCCTCTCTCCTCGCCTCCCCAACCACCTCCTCACCCCAATCCTCCTCCTGCGCCCTCTCCACATACACAGTCCTCAACCCACACCCCTTCGCCGCCTTGAGATCATTCAAATGCGCAGCCACCATGGCACATTCCTCCGGCCTGAGCCCCAATTTCTCCGCCGCGCCCAGGTATACTTTCGGACTGGGTTTATACGTCCCGAACATCTCGGCGGAGAAGATGTGCGTGAATGGTATCTGGCTGTACGTGCGTAGATCGGAGAGCAGAGTCAAGTTCCCGTTCGATAGCATACATGTGTGAAAGCCGGCTTGGTTCAATAACGCCATACCCGCGACTGAATCATCCCAGGGGTCTAACTGATGCCATACTAGACTCAACGCGCGGATCTCTTCCTCGTCCCATAGACCCTCTAATTCCCACTCCGTAATCAGTTTCTTGAGTGCACTTAGATGGTGGTCGTCGACAGAGACCCATGGTATGGACGGGTCAGATGCGAGTCGTTTTGTAAAAGCCTTGTAGCTGTTTCGCCATTGCTGTGCAAATTGGCCCCAGTGCTCGTCGCTCATTTCAGAGACTCGAAGGCGCAGGCGCGAGGCTAGTGATGCGGTCGCGGAGTTTAGGGCGGCGTGCGCGGATTGTGATAGCGCGGTTGTGACGGTGGAGCGCCAGTTTACGCAGGTGCCGAAGATGTCGAAGAGGAGGGCTTTGGGCGGTGGGGTGAGAGACATGGTGTGGGATTTGATTGGTGCTGAGGTGGTTGGTAGTAGTGGTGTGATGGGTTGGCGAGGTGGAAAGTTTATTTTGGCTGATGGTGTAGGTGGTGGTGGTGTTTATGTATGTACGTCACCGGGAAGATTCCCCGGAAATATATCCATTGTTTCCGGGATATGTGCGATGGGAAGGTGGGCTGGATCTCACGAGCGTTAAAGAACTTGAACAAGACATTGTATTCACATTAACGGTATTCGTATCACTCTGCTTTAACAATCATGAGGTGCGCACCATCCATGTGGCAGTCGCGTGGAGGAGACGTCATAGCTCCCGAGGTCTGATCTCTAGCTCACCAGCCCCTTCCCATCCTAAGGAACTCCGCCCGGAAGACCACCATCTTTTGCATTTCAAGCTCTTTTCACAAAAGAACACAAATCGACACAAATCAGATGTAGAGCTAGCCGGATATCATGCATAAAGCACCTCTAGAAGCCTGCCAAGCAGACGTCATCCCCAACCGTGTTAGCACCCCACACTAGCGCTTTGCGGGGGAACTTGGGGTAGGCCGAGCCCAGCTCCTTCCGAGGTCAGCGTCGTCGGTCCCCTTGGACCGATCGGCAACGTTCTAAAACATCAGTGCTCATGACGCCCATATGCTTTCCCGGAAGAGCTACTCGTGCTTGACCGCATTCACTATCCTCAGGTCCGGCATATCGCTTACTTCTTGCTCGGCTCATAGCCCCATTGCCCGCGCTAGCTTCGTTGTTAGATCTAGCAGACTACTTGCGTTTTCTGCTTCACGAAACCAATTCATATCTGAGAAACGGACGGACAATATGCCTCAAGAACATATTCAAGACAAGGTCTATGCGGCCTCCATCGACAATCCCGAGGAGTTCTGGCAGCGTCAGGCGAATAACTTATACTGGCATAAGAAGCCTTCCAAAGCGTTCCAGCGGAGCGTCAAACACTTGAAGAAGAGCAATGTCTCACATGAGCACTGGGAGTGGTTTGCCGATGGCGAGATCTCGACGACGTACAATTGTGTGGACCGCCATGTGGAAAACGGCAATGGCGATAAAGTTGCTATTTGCTGGGACAGTCCGGTAACCGGTCAGAAAGAGCAGTACACATACCAGCAGTTGCTACAAGAAGTTGAGACACTGGCGGGTGTGTTGAGAGAAGAGGGAGTCAAGAAAGGCGATGTCGTGTTGATATACATGCCGATGATACCGGCTGCGCTCTTTGCTATGCTGGCTATTGCCCGGCTGGGAGCCATACACGCGGTCGTGTTTGGTGGTTTCTCACCCGCAGCATTGGCGCAGCGGATCGAAGCAAGTCGCCCTGTCGCGATCATGACGGCGTCCTGCGGAATCGAAGGAGCGAAGAAGCCTACTGAGTACAAGTCGATGATTGAAGGGGCAGTCCACAAGAGCAGCTTCAAGCCATCCAAGACCATTGTCTGGCAGAGAGATCAGCTTCGATGGGATCCGATAGTCAAAGAGGAGGGTCAAAGGAACTGGCAACGACTTGTCAAAAGCGCGAAGAACAGGGGGTTGAAGGCCGATGCTGTGCCTGTTAAGAGCGGCGATGGACTGTACATCATCTACACGTCGGGTACCACTGGGCTTCCAAAGGGCGTTGTCCGCTCTGCAGGCGGTCATGCCGTTGGGCTGAATTTCAGCATCAAGTACCTGTTCGGAGTCCATGGCCCAGGCGACGTCATGTTCACTGCAAGTGACATCGGCTGGGTTGTTGGACATTCTTACATTGTCTACGCTCCGCTGCTGGCTGGCGCCACTACGGTTCTTTTCGAGGGCAAACCTGTTGGAACACCCGATGCGAGCACTTTCTGGCGCGTCATTGAAGAGTATAAGGTGACGACCATGTTCACCGCTCCCACAGCTTTACGAGCGATCCGTAGGGATGACGGCGATAACGAATTCTTTGAGGCGAGAGGACGAAAGGGTGCACTGAAGACACTGAGGGCATTGTTTCTCGCAGGTGAAAGGAGCGAACCGAGCATCATACAAATGTACCAAAAGCTCCTCGCTAAGCACTGCGCTCCTGGTGCGATGGTTGTAGACAACTGGTGGTCATCCGAATCTGGCTCACCCATCTCCGGAATCGCACTCAGCGCCTCTGCCGGACTGGACTTCTCTTCTCAAGAACGACCCGCGCCGCTTCCAGTCAAGCCCGGCTCGGCTGGAAAGGCAATGCCTGGATTCGATGTTCGCGTTGTGGATGACTCGGGTAAAGAGGTCAAGAGAGGCGAGATGGGCAACATTGTCATGGCGATACCGCTTGCTCCGACGGCCTTCACTACGCTGTGGGAGGACGAAGAACGCTTCTACAAGGGCTACATGAAGAGATTTGATGGGAAGTGGATTGACACTGGGGATGCTGGCATGATTGACGAGGAGGGCTACATCTCTATCATGGCACGGGCGGATGATGTGATTAACGTTGCGGCACACCGCTTCAGTACAGGTAAGTGCTCTACTCATGTAATTGAAAGCGAGCTCGAGCTGACAATATCCAGGCGCCATCGAGCAAGCCATCACAACCCATCCTTCCATCGCCGAAGCAGCCGTAGTCGGCATCCCCGACGCACTGAAAGGCCACCTCCCCTTCGCCTTCATCACCCTATCCACAAACAACCATTCCGACTCCGCCGTGGCAGACGACAAGCTCCTCGCCGAAGTCCAACGCCTAGTACGCGAACAGATTGGTGCCATTGCCAGCCTCGGAGGCATCATCCAGGGCAAGGGCATGATACCGAAGACGAGGAGCGGCAAGACGTTGAGAAGAGTGCTGCGTGAGCTACTGGAGAATGCGACGCATGGGGAGTTTGACAAGGAGGTTAGCGTTCCGAGCACGATTGAGGACCGCGAGGCTGTTAATGTTGCGCGGGAGAAGGTAAGGGAGTACTTTAGGGTTAAGGGCAAGGATTTGCACAAGGCTACGGAGGCGCGGGCGAAGTTGTAGATGTAATGGGATGGGTGGTGATAATATGTAGGGTCTATCGTGCCTTCTGTTTGGTCAAGATCCTCCCATCGTGCCTGCCTATATTTGGTGGTCAAGATTCCCCCCGTGCCTTCCTTCCATGTTCGGTGCCTTCCTCAATTGCCGCTCACTTCGCTTGTCGCGTATATGCCAACCTTGCTGCATTATCTTATCAGTTCGTTATATAGACCGTTTGTAATGACGTTCGTTGTGCGATCCAACGGCAGCTCGTATTCGCAGCCTCGCCGCCGGATGAATCAACGGAGTCGCAGCGGCCCGTCCCCAGGAATTGTTAGAATCGTTAGAATCGTTGTCACACGAAGCAACGGTTCAACGCTCGACGCCAAACGCCCCAGCGCTCAACGCCGCGTCACTACTTATCACCAACAGGTACTCGAGGTCCAACTCAAGCAGGGCAAAAAGGGTTCCGGCTCCGTCACAGCGCATGTTGGTGGCCCCACCTAAACACGTGCTTGCACGTTGCTGCGAGCCATGGCCCAGGCGCTGGACTGGGCTCCGGGCTGACCTACATGACGCTCGTGCTGAGCTACCATGTTCCCGCCCACCTGGGAGCTTGACACTTCATCAGCGCACATATCAAGGCATTCCCTGGGTCGCTCATCTAGTCAGTGACCTCGAAGCCTCGTCACAGTCGCGCTGGCACTGGCTAGTCGGGCGTCTGGACAGGCTATGCCTCGCGCCGCGTCGTCTGCAGCTTTGCACAAGCTTTCTTACCGGCAGAAGTCGTCGCAGCCAGGCGTCTGACATGAGATAGCAGGCCGCCGCCCGCATTCATGGCCAGAGGCGTGCCGGCGACGACGTCTGTTGGTGCAGTGCTCCCGTCGGCTCGGCAGAATATCAGGAGCGCAACAGTGGGCCAAGCGACTATCGGCTACACGCTGTCGCGGCTTGGGGTCCAGTTCCCCGAAGCACCATGCCTCGCAGCCCACGCCGGACGACGACTGAAACCCTGGCGCAAAAGTGGCCGACCTGTCCTGCAATGTCGAAGCAGCATTCACATGTTGGAGTCGTTGGAGTCATGGAGTTGGCCGCCCTTGGTGAGCGAGTCCTTGACTCCTTGGTGTGGCTGGAGCCGGGAGTCAGCGTGCTGGCGGGCAGGCCGCTCGGCGGCTTTCTTGTTCCTACAGAGTCGAGGGTGCATGTGTAGTGCCTCTCTCCCCAATGGCACCCCCAAGGGGGCCCCCGTTTGCAGCCCTAGCATGTCCTAGGGCCTGCCGCCTGCGCTTGCGCACTGAGACGACGGCAGCTCTTCTGGCCGTTTGGTCGTGACGGCACCACCTTGGGACGTGACGGGCGCACACAGTGAGACCAGGCTTCCACGACCTGGGGCGGCACGGCGTCGTCGGCTTATATGGGCACGCAGCAGCCAGCCACGGGGCCGGGTCGGCGAGGCGGTCCTGAGTGCTTCTGGCTGCAGGCCCTGGGCGGTTTCTCGTCTGCATGGCTTGGATAGGACTAGGCGGATTGACGTTTGGCAGCCCCCAGTGCTGCAGCGCCGTCGCCCAAGGCCCAAGGTGCCAACTCGACGCAGAAGCGTAAAAACCCCGGAGGCCCATGTCGACTAATCGCGTTTCTTTTTGACCTCCCTCATCCATCACGCCGCTATCGTTGCCCCCGTCCTCCGTGCTGCCTGCCCATCCCACGTCGCCCGCGCTCATGCAACGGAGCCCCGATAGTAGACGCTGCTGCTGATAGGTGATGCCCCGGACTCGGACGCTTGCACCCTAGAAGCCCTGATCGCTTTGTCCATCGCCCGCTTCCAAATCCACATCTTCACGTGGGGACACGAGCCACTCGCAGAGAACCCTGACCACGTCAAGACGCCTCGCCCAACTTTCTCCCATCCCCTCGACCACCACCGGACCACCTCCCAACTCGACTTGCTCCAACGCGCATCTGCTCCCCGCTCGCGTCTGCCGCCCCTTCTGCGTCGGCCCAGCTGCACAGGCCTCGCTTCCGCCTCGACGTCTGCGTGCAACCATTGTGCTCTCCCAAGCCGATCCATTCTGAAGCGCCTGCAGCTCCCCGTTGACACGCGCCCCTGTGCTGCCGTGCGAGTGTGGACCGCCGTTTGGGACCACGACATCGAGACGCTCATTCTGGCCGCGCCGCCCCCTTCGTCCCGCCCCTCTGGATCTCTCGCAGCTCCCAACCTAGGCTGAACCCGCTGAGCCCGCTGGTCAGCTGCAATCCCGCTGCTGTACACGAGACGACACTGCGACGACGTGGCGAGCTGCTTGCACCACGCCCCGTCCTTTATCTGTGCCCCATCCGCCCTTGACTCGCTGCCTGCATTGAATTGACACGGCCGACTCTGCTCTCCTACCGACACCATGGCGGGGAAAATGACGCTGTACAAGCTGGTGGTGCTGGGCGACGGTGGTGTGGGAAAGACCGCCCTGACCATACAGGTAGCCCTGCCCTCCTGTTTCCCCCATTCCCTTGACATTGGCTGACCGCGGCTAGTTGTGCTTGAACCACTTCGTTGAGACGTACGACCCCACCATTGAAGACTCGTACCGCAAGCAGGTGCAAATTGACGGCCAGTCCTGCATGCTCGAAGTCCTCGACACGGCTGGCCAAGAAGAATACATCGCCCTGCGGGACCAATGGATACGCGACGGCGAGGGCTTCGTACTCGTCTACAGCATCTCATCACGCTCCTCCTTCGCCCGCATACAGCGATTCCACAGCCAAATACAGCGCGTCAAAGAGACGGCCATGGCTGGCTCACCGACCTACCCCGGCTCGCCCATCAGCGCATCAGCTCCCATGTTCGGCCAGGCCCCTGTGATGCTCGTCGGAAACAAATGCGACCGTGTCACGGAGCGTGAAGTCTCGACCCAAGAGGGCCAAGCTCTCGCAAAAGAACTCGGCTGCGACTTTGTCGAGGCATCCGCCAAAAACTGCGTCAACGTTGAAAAGGCCTTCTTCGACGTCGTTAGACAGCTCCGACGGCAACGACAAGGCAGCGGACGCAACCCCACAGACAGGAAAGAAGCCCGCGTACGCACCGGCCTGCATGAGAAGGACCGCACAAGAGGAGCCGGTGACCGTCGCACACGGGGTGCCGGCATGACAGGCGGCAACAAGCGCGGCAAAGAGAAACCGAAGTGCGTCATTCTATGAGCTCCCGGCTCGACATCCACTCGGTCCAGCGACCGATACGCCTTCCGACATACATATTTGGATTTACTGCACCATAACGGGCTACGACACCTCCTACTGTCGTGCCACATCACTGATAGAAAGCACTCAACAAGGCGTCGGCATATGAGCGGCGTTTGCATCGATGGTCTCACTTTGGTTTTGCATGAGACCCATGGAGTATCTGGAGTACTACGAACATTAGCCTATTCTTATTTCCTTAACGACCGAGATCTGCGCAGCAACTGAGATCTTGCATGACACTGTACGGCTGAATTGATTAAGTGGGCTAGGGCTGGCGGGTTGCGAAAAGAAGGCAACATGTCGACAATCTGGAAGACGGGTACTGTGGTAGCATGTGTTTATTGTCAGCAGCGCATGGCATATTTGGAAATCTCAAAACCTGGAATAAGGACGGAAAAGTCATGGGTTCAGTTTGGGTCACACATTCTTCTATAACGCCCCCCGAGATACCTTTCGAATTCAACGTCTATGTTTTTTGGTACATGACTACTCCTCCTCCTCGTCCTACCTTGATTCTTCACATGTGTGATCTTCATCTTTTCGTCCCGGATAGTGTGTCTCCGATGTTCCGGTACGTCTTCCCCACAAAGCAACCGACCCGACTCCGGCACTGAGGACATGTGGAACCCCGAGAGCCAGCCCTTCCCACGCGAGCGACAAGCGGGGATTTTGTATTTGAATTAATGGCCAAACCAGCCAATCGCTCTACTTCCTCCATCGACAAATGAATCAAAGCACAATGCAGCTGGAGACGAGAGCGGCAAACGGAGACTTTTGCTCGTGCAGTAACGAGGGAGGGGGAGCAGACAATCCCTTGCCTCCCCTGCTGTTTCGTGCGTGCGTGCGTTGCGGCAGCGGGCCAACGTTGGCGATATCCCAGCACGTACAGGCGGCGAGTGCAGCTGGTAGCTCCAGGTACACCCAGCCGCCGTGCATATTGACTTGCGAACGAACGAGCAGAAATTTTCGCCACCGTGAATTTGCCTGCATGCGGGCAGTCTATTGTTGGCGCAGTTCTTTTTCTGACCTCTCTTCTTCCCTCGACGTGTTGGTGGGAAAAGGAGAGGGGCGTTTCTGGCATTCTCCTGTCAAGTTGGGCAGCATTGCATACTGCGGGTCATCAAAGTGCCCTGCAAGTCCCCCGAGACGGCAAGGCTAGCGATGGGACGAGCCCATGTGCACTGGCTGGTTGTTGCGACGATAACCAGGCGGCCCTTTGATGCATACACGTTCGAGAGGTGGATGTTGTGCTTGTTGGATGTATGGAGTTCACAAGATATTATCGCTACGGCGGCCGTTCAAAGCTGATCTTGGTTCATCTCACGATGCTATGAGCAACGTCTCACAGCATCAAAATGAGTCATGATGAGTTTACGCCGTTTGCGCACTTGCTCTTGTGTACAAAGTAAACCGCTACCAATGGCTGCTTAGGATAATCCCATCCATATTGCACACCTCAGCGAGTCCAGACCTCACGCAACAGTCGAGCAGGAGGAACTGCGGTCAATTGTGCGTCAGGCCTTGACGCGTTTGCAGTTTCAGAAGGCGGGACGCGTTCGTACCTGTCAGTTCAGTCCAGTCAGTCAACCACTGCGGGGTCCAAGAAAACGGCACCTCCATCACCAGCACCACCCATACGCGTAAGCCCAGAATGTCACTTACTCTACAGTTGCCTCTTCCAAATCTCCCATCATCACGCCATCGTTGGAAACTAACTGACATGCTGTCCAAAGATCACCGCAACCAAGAGTCCAATCCTAGTTGCCGAACATGACGCTTCCGGATTTGGCTATGGATATCGACCTGATGGGTGCCCAGCCCGCTCTGTTCAAGCTTTATACCCAACTTGCCTTGTTCTTTCCGCTGTCGGAGGAGGGGCAGCAGGTACCAGCGTCACGGGAACGTATCACTGCGATCATCACCGCCGGATTGGCAGAGCTAGCAAAGACTTTCCCGTGGGTTGCTGGGAAGGTCGTCGACGTCAATGCCAATGCAAATTCTCATTCTGATGACTCCGATTCCGACGTCACGGCCAAGCCCCTTTACAGGATCCGGCCGCTCGAACCGGTGCCGCAATGTATCGTACGAGATTATACTTCCGATGCGGAGATACCCAGTTTGGCGCAGATCATAGATGCGGGTTTTCCGATGCGCATGTTGGGTGAAGAGACTTGGGCGCCGTGTCCTACGCTCGCTGCTTTGGGGTTTGATCCGAGGAAAGCGTCTGGGGAGGATGATCGGCCTGCTCCCGTGATGCTGGTGCAGATCAGTTATATTCGGGGTGGTATGGTGCTTTGTGTTAATCTGCAACATAATGTGTGCGATATGATGGGGCAGGCGGCTGTGATAGGCTGGCTGTCAAAGGCTTGTGCGGGTGAGGAGTTCACTGGAGAGGAGCGAAAGGTAGGGAATATGGTAAGGACGGGTGTTGTACCGCTTATTGAGGATGAGGGATGGGTGCCGGGAAGGGAACTGCAGAACCAGCTTTTTCTTCCTGCTCCCATGGTTGTCGAAGAGGAGAATACCGCTGAGTCAACGGTTGCTGGAGCACCTGTAAAATCCAGTTGGGTGTACTTCGACTTCTCAGCATCGTCTTTGAAGACACTAAAAGATCTTGCGACCACCACACTTCCCCAAGACTTCACTAGTTACATATCAACCGACGACTCCCTCTCCGCATTCATCTTCCTCTCCGTCCTCCGCGCAAGACAAACACGTCTACCCCCATCCACCCCAACAACTCTCGCCCGCGCCGTCGACGCCAGACGCTACCTAAACATCCCCCCCAACTACCCCGGCATCCTACAAAACATGGCATACACGCGCTACACCCTCTCCACCCTCCTCTCCACCCCCCTCGGCCACATCGCCGCTTCAATGCGCCAATCCATCGACCCCGCAACCTCAGACATCGCATTCCGAACACGCTCCCTCGTCACTTTCCTCGCGCAATCGGCAGACAATGCGGTGAAAACGAGTCCGACTGCTACTCTCGATATGAGCGTTGATATTGCGCTTAGCTCGTGGACGAAAGTGCCGGCGCACGAGTGGGACTTTGGACTTGGGTTGGGGGGTGCGGTTGCTGTAAGGCGACCGGGCTTTGTGCCTGTGGAGGGGCTGGTGTATTTGATGCCGAAGAGTAGGGATGGGAGTGTGGCTGTTGCGATGTGTTTGCGAGAGGAGGATTTGGAAGGTCTGGAAAGGGATGAGGAGTGGGGAAGGATGGCTACGTATGTTGGTTGAATGCGACTTTGATGCCGCGAGATGAAAGAGGTACATGGAGAATGAATCTGATCTATGTACAGGTGTGGGTACAACCGTAAACTCAGTTCGGCATTCGTTATTTAGAAGCACAACAGCGAGTTCCTTGGTCTTGGACAGACTCTAATCCGCCTTCGATACCATGACCCCTACGACGGTAGTCACTGGGCCGCGTTGGCAATTGTATCTGCATTACCAGGTGCCGGGTCAGACGGATTGGACTCATACGATCTATATCTCCGCTCATCTAGTCACACTTTGACGGTTACCGCATATGCCTATTTGATAGCGACTTGATACTGTTGCCTCGTTGTTTTGGCTCCTGGAACGTTACGACCTCTCCAGGATCTTCGATGTGATCGTTTGCTTCGACGTTACCATACCGTGTGCTCTCTGGTCATCTCGTGGTATATTCTCTGCTACATCTCCATGCCATATACCCATCAAGTCCTTTTATGAACAGTACCTTCGACGCACGCGAAGACTCGAAGAAACCCATGTATTTACAATCCACCTTCACAAACATCTACCTATCCTACACTACCCCCCAACCTCCCAACCACCATCTAATTCTTCTTCTCTCCATCCTTACCCTCACCCTCCTCCTCCTCCTTCTCCACAAACATAGTCTCCTGCGCACTCCAAAGTTCACTATACAAACCATCCCGATCAATAAGATACTGATGCGTTCCGCTCTCCGCTACATTACCCTCTCTCAACACGATAATAACATCAGAGTCGTAAATCGTGCGGAGACGATGGGCGACGAAGACGGACGTGCGGCGCTTCTCTTTGACGAGCGAGTTGATGTGTGAGAGGAGGGCTTGCTCGGTGTGCGTGTCTAGGGCGGATGTCTGTGTGTGGGATGTCATGTTAGTCATTGGTGAAAGAGGAAAGTGGTAGGAAGGGATAAGGACGTACAGCTTCATCGAAGAACAAGAACGGCGGGTCCTTGAGGACGAGTCTTGCGATGGCTAGTCTTTGCTTCTCGCCACCTGAAATCATCATTCCGCGCTCACCAACCATGGTCTCGTATCCATCGGGGAAACGGCTGATACTCTCGTCGATACGTGCTTTCTTTGCCGCTTCGATGACCTGTTCCTGTGTCGCTTCTAGGTTGCCGTAGTGAATGTTGTGCTGGATAGTGTTGTTGAAGAGCGGGGTGTCTTGTGGTACAACACCAATAGCCCTCCTCAAGCTATCCAACGTAACATCGCGGATATCTTGGCCATCAATCAGAATACGCCCCTCCTGTGCGTCGTAATAACGGAAAAGAAGTCTTAAGATGGTAGACTTTCCGCAACCGCTAGGACCAACAATGGCAACTTTCTTGCCCGCAGGAATCGTGAGATTGAGGTTCTTGATGATGGGTCGGTCGGGTCGGTAGCCGAAGGATACGTTTTCGAATTTGATTTCTCCCGTCTTGAGGGCGAGGGGCTTGGCGTCGGGCTTGTCTTTGACGGCTACGTTGACTTTTTGGAGGTTGAACAGTGTTTCCATGTCTAGGAGGCTTTGGCGGAGTTCGCGGTACATGGAGCCGAGGAAGTTGAGGGGCACGGAGAGCTGGAAGACGAGCTGGTTGACCATGACGAGGTCGCCGACGGTTAGTTGACCGGTGGCTACGCCGTTGGCTGCGAGGTACATCATGGCGGTAAGGGCGGAGGAGAAGATGATGTTTTGACCGGAGTTGAGGAAGGCGAGGGAGGTGGCGACCTTGATGGACGCCTTCTCGTAGTCTTTCAGAGCCTTGTCGTAGCGGCCGACTTCGTACTTTTCGTTGTTAAAGTACTTTACTGCCTCGTAGTTGATCATGGAGTCAACGGCGACTGTCGCGGCCTTGTTGTCTGCGGCGTTGGCCTGCTTCCTGAACTTGGTGCGCCAGGAGGTGGTCATGATGGTAAAGACAGAGTAGGCGGTCATGGTCGTGCCTGTGATGAGAGCGAATTGCCAGCCGTATTGGTATGTCAGGATACCGCATACTAGAGAGATCTCTAACGCCGTAGGGAAGATATGAAAGACCATGGCAGTCAATAAGAAGCTGATACCCTTGGTACCGCGATCAATGGCGCGCGTCAAGCCTCCTGTTTGTCTCGATAGATGGAAACTCAGGTCCAGCCTTAGCAAATGATCATAGACACTGCAAGCGACTTTACGAATAGCCTTCTGGGCGACACTGGCAAAGACGGCATTGCGCAGTTCTTGGGAAACAGTGGCGCCAATACGAGTCATTCCGTCTGAAGGGAGTCTCAGCCAGGGTGGACATGGGATGCATTGTTGGGTCTAGCTTACATGCGATGATCATAGAGCCTGCTACTGTGGTCGCTGTGCCGCCAACAGCCGCAAAGTCTATGTTCATGGCGTCTACAATGCTCTTGAAGTAGAAGGGGACTTGGACGTTCAGCAGCTTTGCGCCTACCAGCAGGCCCAGACTGATGCCGACCCTGAAGCGCGTGCCCATGTTGTCCTTTGGCCACAGGTATGCCGACATCTCTTTCATAATGGCCCAGTCAGCCTTGCGCTGCTCCTTGTTGGTCAGGACCTGCTCCTGCAGCAATGGGTCCGTCTTTGCGACTTTGGCCGCGGCGGGGTCGGCGGCAGGTTTGGTGGCTTCGACGGCAGGCTTAGAGCCGGGCTTGGGCCGCTGACCGTGCGCATCCTTTCTGTGTAGCGGAGAGCAGGTGAATACGCGAATGCCGTGGTGGAGAGGATGCGGGCGCAAACTGGACGATCGAAGACCCGGCCGACTGGCGGCGCGGGCGAGTGGTTGGATTAACATGGCGATGTCACATGTTAGGTCTCTGCACCGCTATCATAGGAGAGAGAAGCTGTGGAGAGCTTCAATGGCGGAGGAAGACAAGATGACAAGAGTGTTTGCTGTGAGTACCTAGACAGCCACATGCATCCCACGTTGTCTAGCGCGTTTTGGGCGGCAGGGCTGAAGCGAGGCGTTCTTGCATCATCGCTGCTCCGAGCTTGACCAGAACATCTTCGCCGCCCGTCACGCGCCAATTGCCCGGCACAGCCATGTTACGACCGGCTGCCTCGCCCTGGAGGAACTTCTCGCCCACATCCGCCGCTGCCATACGGCGGACGCCCTTTGCGGCGCGATGCATCAACATATCAGCCACCAGCTCGTCAAACGAGCCCGCGCTGCAGCAGGCAGTCAGTGTTGAGGGCACCGCGACGCCCATGCACACACCAGGTAAGAAGCGTCGATATAATTACATTAGTTATACAAAGGCTAAAAGAACCGTCAGACGCCCGATTCGAAGTCATTGGCACCCCGTTCTCCCTCCTCTCCGTCTCCCTCTCCGCCTCACAGACGCTCTACACCCGCCGCGGCACACTCGTCGGCCTCAGCGGAAAGTCGGAAAACACGCTCTCAACCCTCTCCTTCCTCGAGCCCCTCCAGAGGGCCCCCGTTGGCATCCCCTTCCTCTACCAGAAAGTGTCTTCGACGAGCCCCGTCACAGCTCTCGTCTCCACAAAGGCACCCATATCGAGCATCGTCTCGGTCAACATGGACGGAAGGGATGATTGGATTGTTAGCCAAAGAAATGCATTGCTTGCATGGACCGGCCACACTCTCAAGTTGAAGCCGCAGTACAATGTCAAGCTGGGCCTTGCACACTGGGGAAACACATATATTACTGGCAGGGGGCTACTAGCGCTTGCAGGAAGCGGGCAGATATACCAGGTCCAGGTCCAGGCTGGCGAAAGCTATGTTGCGCATCCCAGGTATGTTGAGACGACAGGCATACTCGGAAGTTTGCACTAACAGCATTGTAGCAACGTCGTAGCGTACACAGCCTCCAACACACCACCAATCCCTTTCCGGTTCAAGTCGTCGAACCTCCGATTCCAGGTGCCGGACCTAGGCTTTGGCTCAATGGTCCAGAACACCAAGTTCTTCCGAACTATGAGCAAGACAGGCACATGGCGGGCTTTGGCAACCACATATTACACTCTCAAGACATGGTTGCGGAGAACAGTCTGGGGCGACAGAGTAAGCTACAGGCCTAAGAAAAGACTTGTCACAAATGCTAATTCACATAGTTATTCCTCCGTTTCGAAGGCCCAACCACCATGCTCATCCAGTCTCGCGCTTCCCGAATCAGCGATGTCCTTACTTTAAGAAACGTTGACGAGATTGCCGACAGCCCACCAGGCGCCGTTGAAGACGCCGCCACGCGCAAGATCAAAGAGGAGATCAAGTCAATAGGAGAAGGCACAAAAGCACCGATACCCAACACAGATGCATCGGGCACAATACGGTATGCCACCGTGAAAGATGGCAAGGCTGAGTTTGAGAAGCCCAAGGTAGAGGAGGTGAAGGTGTAGAGCATCTGTACTGTATGTATATTTATGACATGGACCTGTGCAATGTGGTCTCAAACAGAAGGCGCTGCTGTGTGATTTGAAGTGCTCATACCTAACGTGAGGAAGATATGCATATATCAAACGCTTTTACTTGATAAGCAAGGCACGATGTTCATGAGTATGGGAGGAAGTATTGTTTGTTGTGGGAAAGGGCTACTGCCTGGGTGTTTTTGATCTCAGCTTTGCACAGAAGCCCGCAGTTTTCCTCCGCTTTCACTTGAAATTCAGCACTCACTTATGATAGCCATGTGACCGCCACCGAGCATTAAGAAGTATGTGTAAATAAGTGTGGGGCATCAAAAAGGTATCCAGGTTTGGTAAAGCCTTCTATCAGTATCGAAATTGCCGTGGGACAAGTCAGGATGACCAAACCTTTGACGTAAACAACCAGAGTTACTCGCAGAAAGACTTAGAGTTTGGGGGCGAAGCTCATGAGACTCCGTCATGAAGCGCCCGCGTCCAGAAACACGTCGCGTAAACGTGATATCTGGAACTAATTGGGTTAGCGCGGACAAGCTTCGGCTCCAACTGGGGCAGCGACGTGTTGCTCACGAACTCGAGCCACTACCAACTTCATCTCCTACCACCTTATTTATGTTACAAACGCACGACTACACGCGACATTGTAACGGAGGGCGCGTGATGCCCCCACCTACCGTCAAAATGGCGGGGTGCCCGCCTGTGCATACAACTTGCATGACAGAACAGGATTGGCTGCAGCACGCGACGCCACGCGAGGCATGCCTGTCTGCTACATAACATCTATCACGATTGAAACAGACGCGGAGACGAGCCGAGAGAGCCCACATCAGCATACGGAAAACTGCCTTGTTGACGCCCAGCAGCATCCAAAATCGATAGCCCTGATCGCCTCCCGCGGATCGACGAAATGCAGACCCAGCAAGACCGAAGCTCGCGAGATCATTCGCTCAACAATGACGTGCTTGCCAGAGATAAAGACGTGCTGAGCACAACAGATGTCGAGATCAAGGCAGCCGTTTCCGCGCCGGAAACAGCCATTGCGTACACACTATTTACAAAAGCTGAGCGGCGCATGATCACATGGTTGATCGGGTGCAGCATGTTCTTCTCTCCCTTTACAGCCAACATATACTTTCCATGCCTCGAGGAACTGCAACACGCTGTGCACGTCAGTACCAGCCTGATAAACCTTACCATCACGACATACCTGATCGTTCAAGCGATTGCGCCAGCTTTCTGTGGAGACTTGGCCGACAACCTCGGACGACGACCCGTGTACCTCATCACTTTCGCTATATATGTCTGCGCCAATTTGGGCCTTGCGCTCCAGCAGGATTATGCTGCCCTAATGGTCCTGCGTGGCCTCCAGAGTTTCGGCTGCTCCGCAACGGTAGCTATCGGGTACGGAGTGATTGCTGATGTAGCAACGCCAGCAACCCGAGGAAGCATGTTAGGGCCTGCCATGATCGCGACAAACCTCGGTCCAAGCATAGGCCCTTTAGTCGGCGGTGTAATGGCATCAAGAACTGGATACAGATGGGTGTTCTGGTTGCTAGTCATTATTGGAGCTGCCTTTCTGGCCGTTGTAAGCCTCGTCTTCCCTGAGACTGGGCGCAACGTCGTGGGAAATGGCAGTATTGCAGCACCCAAATGGAATAAACCTTTGTTGCAGTCAAGCCGGCAGCGACAGTTGACAACACCCAACGAACCGAGGGCTTGGAATAAGAGAAGCCTCATACCTAATCCCTTCAAGGCCCTGCTAGTCTGTTTCCACAGGGACACTGCTGCGGTTCTTTCCATTAGTGCCGTCTACTACGCTGCTTACTATTGCATTCAAGCCTCTATCCCAGCCATCTTCACGGAAATGTACGGTCTCGATGAGCTTCAAGTCGGTTTATGTTACTTTTCCATAGGGACTGGGGTCATCCTTGGTGGTTATATCAATGGTAAGCTAATGGACTACAACTATCGCTCCACGGCGAAGGCGAACAACATAACCGTCGACAAGGTTGCTGGCGACGATCTGGTCAAATTTCCAATAGAGAAAGCGCGCTCTCGGTTATCGTGGCTTCTCATTCCGACATCTACTGCAGTCATAGTGGGTTATGGATGGGTCTTGCGCAAAGAAATTGTAGGCCGTTCGCACTGTCCACACACCCAAAAAACTGACGACCATGCAGCATATAAGCGTACCGTTAGTATTCCTATTTCTTCATGGATTCCTTGCTACATGCATATGTCAGGTAGGTGTTGCCACACTGTACAACTGTCATCAATATTAACAAGTTTCCAGACGCACAACACTCTTATCGTGGACATTTCTCCGCAGAACACAAGCACCGCCGCTGCAGCAGGTAACATCACTCGGTGCGCTATTTCAGCAGCAGCTGTTGCGGCCATGCAGCCTCTGCTAGACGTTATGGGTGAGGGCTGGTTCTTCACGGCTCTGGCTGCAACTTCCGGTATACTGAGTGTTGTTGCAACAATTTTCATTCGAACAAGAGGTATGGCATGGCGCAATGAACGGCAAGCCCGTGAGAAAAACACCTTACGTACGCAAGACACTGCGCGCATGACTGGGCAAAAGTAGGGTCACGACCTCTTCTCTATACGTCCTCGGCGAATTTCCCAGAATCGCGTTTACCCCTCGCCTCACTCGTGGCGACGTAGCCCTCATATCCATCTGGGAACTTCGCGACCAGGCGCCGCATCCCCTCAATCGCCCTACATTCGGTCAGTCGGAGCTCGACATGCCACCGATGGTGGCACGACTTACAACTGCCGAGTAATCTTTGTCTGCTTCCAGCAACACGAGACCATGAGGTCACATCGACTGATTTGTTAGCGCTTGCAACCGCAAGAAAATGGACCATGCGTACACTGCGTAGAGGGCATTCCTGTCGTCATGGTCTTCTGCTGGCTTCGAGACAGGCACGAGCTTATGGTATGCGCGCAAATGCGTCCGATTGAACTGGTACCGCGTCGCGCGCCACGGATTTGCTTCGTATTCGTTATGTCCATAAAAGCTACCCGCGTCGTATAGGATCGGTTCGTCCGTCTCGTTGTCAACACTGACATTGCCATGCCACATATCACCATGCATCAAGACCGGCTCGATCTTGTTGCCTCCGGTCTCAAGCGGACGAAGGAGTCGGGGCACAACTTTCTTCACTATATCGGAAGATAGCGCATCCATTTCCGGGTCTGCGCCATGGATTTGTCGCTCCAGATCGATTATGGAAATCAGGTTGCGAGTGAAGTATTCTTCCCAGGTGTCACACCACTCGTTGTGGTTCGGAATATTTCCCTGGAAAGCTGTCTCGAAAATTAGCGTCACCAATCTTAATGTGATCCGCTTCGGAAACACGCACTGGTAATGTGGAATCCAAATTTTCCAGTCGGTGACTTCTTCTGATGTATCTTCGCCAGTATAGCGACGAATTCATCGACATCAGGCAATTCGTCGTTCATGTCACAGAAGGCTTGAATGTAGAAGAATCTCTCTGGATCCGATGCGAACGATCCGTAGGCTAACGGTCGCGGCACGTTCTGAGGAGCCGTTTCGTGCAGAGCGGCTGTGGACTCATATTCTGCTCTCACCATGTCTTTTGCATTCGCGTCCCGATACTCCTTCAGGAAGAACGAGGTCGGTTTCCCATCGAGTCTTGTGTCGATTTTAGTCGACACAGACCAATGCGTCGCCCCATGTGTGCAAACCCATTCTATCTCTGCGCCTTCTGGAAGAGCTGGAAAATTGGATCAGTATATTATCATGTTGCAAGGATATGCCAGTCGGCTGATGGAGTATACCTGCGGCGATGTTGGCATCAAGGTCTTTTCCTTCATACTTATCCTCATCTTTCAAGACAGCCTGTGTAAAATCGTCGTCAATCTTCACCATATTGTTGACAAAGCTACGGAGCTACGACAAAGCACGCTGGCAGACGCGGCTCAGTTCATATATCAACCGCCGCACTGCAACTGCGGGGTTTGCTGTGCCTCCAAGGCTGAACACACCCAAAGGATTCGGGACGTACGACATGACTGCATCGGATGGGTGAGCCCATCCATCTAAGGCCAATCATTTGGCGCCATCGCGGGCGATACACCCGATCTGGTGCGTCATGCCACTGCCGCAATGATTGAGGAATGCGACGTGCCGCTCACACGTGCCCACGAATGTTCAGCCTTTGCGCTTCACCTTCCTAGCAGTAAGCGCCTACTGTCTAACTTCTGCGCTTGAGATATGGAAGATGGCGGACGATGTACGATGATCTAGCACCTTCGCTGTCGGTAGTAGAGGCTGATTCGCTTATAGGCTACCCCGCAAGACGGCCCCCAAACGAATGACAGGCGCCGCTCGAGTACAGCCTTGTCACGAATCACCAGCAGAAACGGCTATTCTGTTCGAAGATCCTTCAGTCTGTTGACGCGTACGAAATCCCCAGAGGACACGACATTTCCGACCAGTCCATTTGGCCCTTACGGACTTACTCTTCTACATGAGCCACCAGAGCCTCTCGTCGATCTGATCTTCGTCCACGGCTTGCGAGGCGGGTCTGTAAAGACTTGGACGAAGGGCGAAGACGACGACAACTTCTGGCCACAAGCATGGCTACCACAAGAACCAGATTTACAACATGTGCGCATCCATACCTTCGGCTACAACAGCGACTGGGGCGAGCGAAAAGAGAGCATATTGAGCGTTCATGACTTTGGGAAAGATCTTCTGGGGGAGATGGCCACCAATCCACATCTGAGAACGCAGCAGAACCTACCTATAATACTCATCGGACATAGTATGGGCGGCTTAGGTAAATCGAGCCTTTGATGAACTAATCTGGCCGCATTTGAGCATTCAGCTGATTTGTTTCACATCTAGTGATAAAAAAAGCCTACATACTTGCTCGGAGAGATGCTGCGACCCAAGCGCTTGCTGCTCGCGTTCAATGCCTCGTCTTTCTCGCGACACCACATCGAGGTGCTGGACTAGCATCGGTGCTCAGTAACATGCTTCGAGCTGCCGGTATGTTCAACGCAAAACCATTTCTCGCCGACCTTGAGAAGAACTCCCTTGGGCTTGACATCATCAACGATGACTTCAGGCATTACGCGGATGAGGTCCGTCTCCTGTCTTTCTACGAGACCCTCAAACTAAACCTTGGGGTTCAATCTGCGTTGATTGTTGAGAAAGACTCCGCCTCCATTGGCCTCAAGCACGAACGCATACAACCGCTCAACGCCGACCATAGAACGGTTTGCAAATTCGACAGCGTGTACGACTCAAACTACATCAAAGTGAAGAACGCCCTAGCAAGCATCGTTGAGGATATACTTGGCGATACATTAGCGAGGAATGATGACGAAGAGCGTGCTCAAATCTCAGCTCTACAAACTTACCTCGATGTAATGGATAGGCCTATTGATGAGCTCAACAACGAGCAGGACAATCAAGTCTCGGGATCTTGCTCTTGGATCGAGAAGCGCGATGGCTTCCAGTCATGGTTTGGAACGCCTTCGCCATCAGTGCCTTTGTACTGGATTTCCGCCCAACCAGCAACCGGCAAAACCGTGTTAGCCGGCCATGTCATCACGAAACTCCAAGCCGAGGGTCGGGATTGTAGCTACTACTTCTTTAAACACGGACAAAAGGGAAGAAACACTTTGAGCGCAATGCTACGATCTATGGCACTTCAGATGGCCTTCATACACCCGACGGTTCGCAAGGAGCTGTACGATCTGCAAGAGCACAGTCTAGCTTTCGATAAAGATGACGAGAGGGTTGTCTGGAGGAAACTGTTTGTTGGGTCTGTGTTCAAGCTCAATCTCGGAAGGCCGCAATATTGGGTTGTTGATGCTTTGGATGAATGCATCGACCCAATGAAGCTATTCCCTTTGCTTTCGCGGATAGAGTGCAGATACGATCTCCAGATACTCATCACCAGCAGAGGGCCTTGGCCTGATTTCGAACGACAATTCGCCCGTCTCGGTCGTCGAGGCGTGACCGATACTATTCCTGTAGAAGATACAACGCACGACATCAGACTGTTCTTCGAACAAAACATGGACCAGCTTCCAGTTGAAGAAGAAGCCGACAGGCGACATCTTGTAGAGAAGCTAGTGACCAAATCGGCTGGCTGTTTCCTGTGGGCACGCTTGGTGTTACAAGAGCTTCAATCAGTATACAGCGAAGAGCAAGTTGAAGAGGTTATCGAAGAACTACCTATCGAGATGAGTCTTCTGTACGAACGGATCCTTGGCGAAATGTCACGAAGCGTACGTGAAACACGCCTCGCCAAAACACTCCTCGCTTGGGCCATTTGTGCGGTACGCCCTCTACATACTTCCGAACTCACCAATGCTGTCAAGATAGACGAGGGCATGAGCGTGCGAAGCCTGGAGAAGTCTGTCCAGGGTCTCTGCGGCCAGCTTCTCCATGTCGACAAAACTGGATACGTGCAAGTTATGCACATGACGACGCGTACATTTCTCACTGACGGGTCCTTGGACTCTGAGTTTGCGATATCCAAGGAAGAAGGAAACAAACGCCTGGCACTTACCTGCCTCAACTACTTATGTGGTGAAGAGATGCGGTCGCCTCGCAACAGGACCATTGTCAGCATCTCACGGGGTGCCAAGAGTCCCATTGCCGAGTACGCATGTGTTTCCTTTTCCGAACATCTGGCGATGGCATCGTCTTCCGACACTGCTCTCTTTGCAGCACTCGAAAAATTCCTGAGATCTAACGTCTTGACGTGGATTGAGTACATCGCGAAGAGCAAGAAGAACCTTTACCATATGACAAGAACGGCTAAGAACTTGCAGCGATATCTTGGCCGCAGGGCCAAACATACACCGCCGCTTGGTGAAGCATATCGATACGTCAATCAATGGGCGACAGACCTAGTGCGACTTGCTGCTAAATTTGGGCGTAATTTGCTAGACAACCCGGACTCAATCTACTATCTGGTGACGCCGTTATGTCCACGAGACTCCGCCATTCATCAGCAATTCGCAGACTCTCACAGTGGTCTGACCATCGCTGGGGTAGGGAAGAGTGCTTGGGAGGACTCTATATCCTACATTGATTTCCGCCAGAACCGCGCAATGTCTGTTGCTGCTGGTGACTATTCGTTCGCCATCGGTACTAAATCTGGACAAATATTCCTCTACTGGCAGGGTACTTGCCAGGAGAGAATGTCACTCGATCACGGAGAATCAGCGAAGGTTCTGCGCTTCGATAACAGCCATCGACTCGCCTCCGCAGGTGCCCACATGGTTCGTCTCTGGGATCTCAACAGCGAGATGCTAGTATGGAGCTACAACATCAAAGACAGCCCCGTTCTACTTCAGTTCGCGCCCGACGACAGCTTCTTGCTAGTAGCAACAAGAAGCAGTCATATCATTACACTAGGCTGCGACGATGGAAGCACACTTCGCGATCAGTCTTTCCTTAGCCGGCAGGCACCACTAGATATCGCTATCTCTCCAGACTGTAAGATGGTAACATTCGCCTACCGAGGTAAAGCCGTACTTCTCTGGAGCTTGGACAACGATCGCTTATTGGGAGCTTGCGGAGGAGAAGCTGACTCCTCGGCAATGATCAGCAACTCTTCCCCACAACGTGTCATCTTCAACTCCAATCCTGCTGTTGATTTGGTAGTAGTGACTTTCCAGAACGGCAACATGGTGCTATACGAAACCTGGAGCCAGCGAGCTGTCAAGGCTGTCCAGCAAGACTGTCATTACATGGCTTGTTCGCCGGACGGTCGCACGCTTGCAACAGGATCCAGCTGGGGTGTGCTCGGACTGTGGGATTTCGAAACTCTCACATTACTATGCCAGATCAATACGAGAGAAACTCTAGGAAAAGCCTTGTCGTTTACAGCGTGTGGAACTCGCATCATCGAGCTACGCGATCGCAAAACCAAAGTCTGGGAGCCCGCCGTCCTCATTCGTAAAGCTGGCGAAGAGGACTCAAGCATCAGCGAATCCGTGACTTTGCCTGCGCTGGTAGTCGGTGAAGGGGAGGAGGACATCGTACCAATCACAGCCACTTGTGTTCACCCAACTCGCGATGTCATCCTTGTAGGCAAAGACGATGGCTCAGTGAACTTCTACTCGGGACGTTCAGGAGAGCTACAAAGTGTGGCGTACTCTCACCAGCAAGATATCTTTGTGAAGATGATTGCAGTCAGCGCTGGCGACGTGGTCGTCACTCAAGATGCGAGCAACGAGGTTATGGCTTATGCATTGGAGGGTGGGCAGGACGACCAACTGAAAGTAACCGAGAAGCTGTTGAAAACTCGCTTCGAAGAGCCAGCCCAACAGCTCCTACTGAACGAAGCGGGTGATAGGCTTCTCATATCGACTGCTACCGCCGACCAATTATGGGTACGAAGCGCCAACAACGGCTTTCAGCAAATGAAGGTTCTAGAATCTTCGCCTAGATCTATATGGAAATGGATGTCCTCCATCAGAATACCAGATACTCTTATTCTGGTCGTGGATGAGACTATCCGCCGATTTAGTTGGGAGACGCTGGACGAACTAGCTACCACAGGTCCTCCGCGCAAAATCGATATCGGCACAACAGTCCTCACTGGAACCGATCTCACCCTCAAAGCCCTTGCTACCGATATCTCAGGTTCCAATCTCGTCGCCGAGTTCGCGCATAAACTCGGTTCAAAAGCAACAGAACGTCTCGCAGTCTGGCAAGCCGACGCCATCGAATCTCAAAGCGAAGGCGCAAGTACGGAACCCACTCTCCTTCTTTCTTCCGCTATTATCAAGCATTTTCTGGGCACATTCGAGCATAGTATTGTTTTTCTCGACCATCATCTGTGGGTCTGCTCGATTGATCTCGCGAGCTTGTCATTGACTCGTGGAGACGATGTCAAAGAATTGGTGAAGAAGCATTTCTTCATTCCTCTGGAGTTTTTGGGCGGCAATGAGGGGAATATGGGTTCGTTATCGAGGAAAGGAGATGTTGTCTTTCCGAAGGAGGGAGAGGTAGCTGTGGCTAGGGATGGTTTGAAGTGGTCGCTTTGAGTAGCTGGCCGCTAGCAGAGTATGTCTATGTATATAGAGGAATTCATGTATTGCGGAACTTATGAGTGGCTCGTTGCTCTGCGTCATCGCGGTACCAGCTGATGAAGTGGGTCGAGGGTTACTCGCACAATGTTTGGATTGCGGCATGTCACTGCCAAATGCGACAGTCTCAACTAAGGATGCGTATTTTTGGTAGACACGTGCCGCAACTTGCTGAGATTATCACTGGCTCCTACGTGAGTCAAAGGGTGCGGAGACGTGGTAGCAGCTCAACTCTATGACCAACCACAACTATGGCATAGTAATGATCAAGCTTTGGTCTAAGCGTAAGGCGTTAAGAGAGTATATAAGGAAGCTTTCGTCCCTTATTTCTGCATACCTCTTGACATCGACACTCGACGCACAGATGAACCGCACATACCATACATACCACACATCAATCAGAATTAAACGACACCTAAAATATCACTCAGACCACACAAAGGATGGGATCACAAGAAGCAAAAATGACCGCCCCAGCTACCTTCACCCGCTTCCCCGATCTCTCTGCAGAACTTCAAGTCATGATCGTAAACTACACTCTCGAGGAAGACATGGCGCAGCGTGAAGATGAACTAATACTGCACCTCCACGCACCCTCATCCTGCAAAACCAACAACATCAACGTCGACTCGCAATCCGCGAGTCCTCGCACAACGATACGGCTACCCAAGCTCCCTGCCATCTACCACACCAGCCGTTTATTCCGCAGCGAGGCCCTCCGCACCCAGCCTCTGCATCAAGTTTTCACGAGTAACGCTGTTGCGACACTACATTCGCGCAGCTCGATGTTCGTGTACAATCCAGCGCACGACGCCGCCGTAACCTCTATCCACGAATGCCGTTTGAGAAGCCCTCCCTCCGATTTACGGACACTCCATCACCGCGGGTCGATGGCTATCTACAACCCAGTGCACGACACGGTAGTACTCCACGTCAACGAATGTTGTTTGAACAGCCTAACCGCCGACTTGTGGCAGCTATTCCACGTCATCAAAGCGGCGCTCTGGGCCCCCGAGCGTTGGTTCGTTGTCGCGATAGTAGAACGAACGAGAGTTCTTGGGGTGGATGGACCCGGAAACCCTCTGGATCAGATGTGGTGGGTTTCGCAGGCCCTTTTCCGCGATATAGCGGAGCGTGCAGCAGCGCCTGTTACATGGGGGAACATTTGGGTTTTCCTCGGAGATGTTATAATTGGACGGCGGGTAGAAGAGAGGAGGAAAAGGATGATTGAGAGCTTTAAGCGGCGTGGAAGATCTTGGTCTCTTTAAATAGGCCTCTTGTATACTCCAGCCTCTATTAATCTAGCTTGGATTCTGTACCTTGTCTTCTCGTACATCTCAACGTCAACCATGATGACCGCGTTTTCCCCTTGTGGCAACTTTGTGAAATGCACCGCGCGTATTGTTAGTGGTATTTATAGATCTTGTATTCGTTGTAACTATATGTCATAGTGATGCAAGCAAAAGCCTAGGACCAACACATACAACACCAACACAATCCATATCTACAAGTGATCCATCTAACATATTCCAACCAAACCCAATCCTCACTTCGCCTTCCCACCAGCCCTCTCCCTAATCCTCTCGTCCTTCTCAAACCTCTCCTCAAACATCCTATAGAACAAGCCAAGCCACTCCTTCTCGCGATCACTCAGCTGACGCGCAGGGTTCTTCCAGCTATTCGCCAGTATCTCCTTGATACGGCGTCTCAAAACCTTCAGCGCGACAGCAGCCCGCCATTCACGAACTGCGAAGCGGATGACGTTGCCGGGTAGACTGATCACGCCTGCATGGAGCTTGAAGTCCATGTCGGCAGCGACCATGAGTACCATGGGAAGTGGGTAGGCGATTGAGGTGGAGTGCGCGTTGTAGAACTTGTTGCTGGATTGCATGATGTTGTAGTAGGATAGGAAGTCGGCTGTTCGCGAGCCTTTGTTGACGGAGGTTGGCCCTAGGCTGACGGTTTGGTTGTTTGAGATGTTTCGCCAGCCCTTGCCTTCGCGGGTCAGGATCTTGGGGTAGAATGCTGTAGCGATGACTGAGTTGACTAGAACATCGTTGTCGGTGTGGATGTCGTATTGTGCTGGCACCTCAACGAAGACACGGTGGCGTGTCGTATTCCGGTAGCGGCCTATCGCGCGACGCTCGTCGGGCGTAAGTTGTATGAACCCAGCGTCAACCAATGACGAGAAGAGCTGCGCTTTGAGATCCTCGATATTGCCCAGGTTTTGCGGACTGAGAAAGTTCTTGTGGCAGAATTGCATCTCGGACCGTCCCGGGGTAGTGCATACTGCTTTCCAAGCCCTGTAGGCGTTGTAAGTTGTCAGGAGGTCGGAGTCGCCCTTCTTGAACGCAACGCGAGCGATGTCAGCTCGTTGCTTTTGTTGAAATGGTGTCAAGAACGGGGATTTCGAAGAGACAATGGCAGCAATGGTAATAGCAACATCAACACAAGCGAAAGTACTTGCAAGCAGTACAAGCTTGCCCAAGTGCGCGTCCAACGGAAGTTTCGCAATCTGGCGACCAAGAGGTGTCAGTTCTTCGCTCGGCGTTAACGCATCGACCTCTACAAGTGCATCGATAGCACGACGAATGTTCCTGGAGGAGGGTGGATCGAGTGCCTGAGCAAGGGTGGCTTCGATATCACCGAGCTTGCAAATCTTGACGCGCATGACCAAATCCTGTAGCGAAAGTCTGAGCATTTCGGGGGTTTGCTGTTCTGCCATGAGGCTGTCGTGACGGAATTTTGTGAAAAGATGGAAGCACAGGCCCTCTTGTACACGGCCGGCACGACCACGGCGTTGCTTTGCGTTCGCTCTCGAGATGAAGGACTGAGTCAGACGTGATAGCTGTCTGCGCTCGTCAAACCTCATCTCCTTATGTTTACCAGTGTCGACAACACAGGTGATATCCGGGATCGTGACTCCGGTTTCGGCGATGTTGGTAGCGAGCACGATCTTGCGTACGCCCGGAGGTGGAACAAGGAACGCAGCTTGCTGATCCTCACTCGAAATGGTGGAGTGTAGCGGGTACACATACCAGTCAACCTTGAAAGAAGGATGACTGGCCAGTATATCGTTGAGTTGACGAATCTCAGCAAGTCCCGGGAGGAAAACCAAGATAGCGCTGCTGAAGCGACTCAGCTGCGGATCAAACGCGACCGTCTCGATCAATCGTGTGATCAGGTCGTAGTCAATGGCATACTCGTCGTAGTTAGAAAGCACATCGCGTGTTAGTTGGCTGTAACCTGGAAGCTTGTTCGGAATACCGGATTTGTCGCTCGTAATCCCGTCATCCTCGTCGTTGTCGCTCGTGGCGGCAGCTTTGGTCGCGTCGGATGCTCCAGCGTAATGAGTCAACTCGACCGCATCCTCCAGGTATCGAGTCTGAACCGGGAAGGTGCGACCTGGTACTGTCAGGATCGGTGCGTCGTTCAGGTACCTTGAGAAGCGTGCGGCATCTACGGTGGCACTCATCAGTATGACCTTGAGTTCAGGTCGGCGTTCCATGAGTGACCGAAGTATGACCAGAAGGAAATCCGTGTCGATGGATCTTTCATGAACCTCGTCAATGACCAGATGTGTGACCTCTTGTAAGCCTCCAGATGACTCTAGCATTCTTAATACCACACCCACCGTCGCGTACACCAAGCGAGTCTGGGAGGAAGTCTTTGACTCAAGCCGAATTGCGTAACCGACAAGTGAACGTATGGATCCTAGATCTTTGGGTCCTTCGCCTAGTTCCTCGCTCACACGTTGGGCAAGCGAAATCGCCGAGATACGTCGGGGCTCGGTGCAGTAGACTTTGCATGCCTTGCCTTGCGATAGCTCGTGCTCGAGGACGAAGGCGGGAATTTGCGTACTCTTTCCGCAGCCAGTCTCACCGCAGATTATGGTGACCTGGTTCTTGCCCACAGTGGATAAAATCTCATCCCTAAAGTTGAAGACTGGGAGGTTCATTCGACCAACGAGCATGCGCTGGTATGATGGGGTTGATGCTTTGGCGAACCATTGCTCTCTCAGACCGTCGTAGTGCCGTACCGGTGTGCTATAGCCAGAGTTAGATGTGCTAGAGCTTGTCGCGGCCTGATTGCGCGCCTTGAAGCGATTCGTAAGCACAACACCGTCCGACTCTTCGTTCTCGATCTGATCTTCTATGATTGAGCGATAGTGTTTGATAGCATCACGATCTGCTGCATCTAGACGTGTCTTTCGTCGCTCCAAGAACTCCCTGTAGACCTCCCTCCAGTTGGCCGGAAGGCGTAGATATACCTTTTCCTCCTTTAGCAGGGAGGCAGATATCGAGAAGAGGGCGGCGACAGAGATGAAGCTTTCACTCTGCTCAACGGATACGGCAGCGATTTCGTTCGCTGCCAGCGTGACCTGCTTTCTGTACGGAGTACAGACCACACCGGAAATTTCCGTGTCGTACTCGAAGTCTTGTTCCTTAGACCAGAAGATTGTCAGCGAGTGCCGGCACGTATACGTAGTAGGCGAGATCATTTTATAAGTCAACCGTGCACCAGCATCCCTGGATCTGTTAGTGATTATCGGAAGAAGTAGTCGAATGACCTACCTTGATCGAACTGCCTCTTCGAGCACTTTGCGGGGGGACATTCCGCTCATCTTGCCAAAGTCGCGCAGGGTTATATTGTCAGCACTTGAACCATTGGATGTATTCTCTGGGGCAGGCGTTGCGTCAGGCACTGCGGAAAACATGCCTCCGAGCAGATCAGCATCCTCTTCGCCTTCGTGCTCGCTTGGAGGTTTCGACGATGCGGCAGTAGCTTCAGCCTTGGCCGACACGGGAGTGTCGAGGGAGGTGTCTTTGGTCTGCACGGGCGAATCACTGGGCTGTGCGTCCTGACGTTGCCTCTTTTCGGCTTGACTTTGTGCAATTTGGTTACGCTTCGCGGGCCACTGTGCTTCAGCTTGGTCTTCGTCAAAGAGGGCATCGGAGGTCAGTTGTTGCAACTGAGAAAGCAACTTCCGAACAGCCGGAGTCTGAGGTGGCGTAGGCGCCGACTTCTTAGATTTTCCACCTTTTTGCGACTTCCGTACTGGGGCATCGACTAGTTGAGGATCGATTTCGAATAGTTTGCCCTTGATCTTGAGATACGCTGGAATGAGCTCATCGAGTTCGAGGTCGCTATCAAGGTCACTAACGTCAATGTTAGAGTCATCAGAATCCGCCGGTACCGAGGCATGGAGGGCTGCTGCGGAAGGTGAGGGTCCAGTTGCGGTTGCTCCGTTCGCTGATGGCTGGGGCGGCGGTGTGGTTGGCCGAGAAGTGTCAATATCTTCGAGTGTTGAACGCTTAGGCTGTGATTCTTCGTAAGAAAAGGAGTGATCCTCGCATTGGTCCAAGGCAAGCCATTCCAGCGCTTCTTGAAGCCCCCATACACCAGAGGATGCATCGACACCGGCAGCGTTGGCACATAGCCATCTCAGAACGGGCTGGATTTGGTCTTGTGAGAAGCCTAGCTCACGTAGGGTAAGATCAAGGGTCCAGAGCTTAGACATGGCATCCTCTTCAGTCAGGGTCTTAAGCAGGGACTGTTGCCCTTGTCTCCTGTTCGAGTCATTCGACTCGGCCTGGGCGAGGAGGATAATGCTATCTAAGATTTCGCTGGGAAGCCAGTCGTGCACAGTCATGGCGTGCGACTGGCCGCGGAGGAGCCTACGGTCTGTCTGGAATTTTGAGACATGTCGACTAGATTCGCGGCGGACCTTGGGCGCATGCTTCTCAACAAGCAGCTGAAGTTCATCACGCTCTAGTTGGGCTTCCAGTTCCTCTGGAGTGGGCGCGACTTCTGGCTTGACCGCCTCGGTCTGCTGGGACGTCTGGAGTACCTCCGTGGGTTCTGGTGCAGGCGCGGCTTCCTTTGACGGCACCGGGGCGACTACCTTGGCGGGGACGTCTGGGGAAATTCTTTCAGGCTTTGGCTTACTCGCGACGGACGTCGTTGCAAATCCACGTGCGGGGTTGCCGGCGGGCTTCTTTTTCTTCGCCATGGCAAAAACTCTTAGTTTGGTTGAGTGGTGGTAATGTGAGGTGCAGGGGTCTCAGGCGGGCTTCCGTATAGAGTATATCGGGGCTTGATCCCGGGCGAGATCAAGATTGGGCGAGTTGTCGTAGGTTATTGGACGCATAGGGCGCAACGGTTCCAAGAGGGGCGGTCGGTGGTGGTCGAGGGCGCAGGCCAGTGGGTTTGGTGGTGGAAGGGCGCTCCACACCTTGTGGAGGCAGGAGCGAGGCGATGTCATTGCCCTAGCAAATAAACGAGAACTCTTGGCGCATCATTTCGCGATATCGACGCCGACACGCAACCCCGCCAACACCCCGCACCCGCCTTCACATGTGGACTGATAGACATGGCTGTGAATGGGGACGCTGAGTCGCGGGCAATCCACCGCGACGAGCTGCGGCCGAAGCTCATAACGAGCTCCACCAAGCGCCGCGTCAACGAGCTCTCGGGGCTGCAGACCAAGGTCGCAGACGACTGTGAGTGTCTCTGGGGACTGCACGTGGAAGCGAACGATGGCTGACTCAACAATCTTCCTGTAGCCCTCGTCACTGCCGACCTCCAAGCGCTCCTCGAACTCCTCTTCGAAACATATCCGCTATACGACGACCGCGAATCACGCCGCGCGGTCGAGGGCGTCCTCAAGTCGCTGGTGAACGGACCCCATGGCGACAAAGTGCTGCCCCCGGTGGTCAAGTTCTTGACGCAGGAATGCTCCAAGAAGGCCATTGCGCACGCCAATGCCTTTGTGCTCAACGACTGGTGTTCGGTGCTGCTGCTGCAGTTTGCAAAGTCGCCTGAACAGTGGGCCAAGCTCGGCCTGGATGTGGCGCTGGCAAATGCGCGCGTACTCGAGACGTGCGTGAGCGCTGGGGGCGACCGGCGAGCTGGCCGCCTCTCCATAGCGGCTCTCGTTTCGACGCGCCGGGCCCTGCGCGCCATCTTCCGCTCCGAGGCAATTGGCAACGACGCCCTCGACAAACTCGTCACGAACCTCACTGCAAAGGGCAGCGCGCCCACAGCTGGAAATGCTGTCTTCCTCGGCGTCATCGCTGGCGTCTCATCCCGTCTACCGACCGTCAAGCCGCTCCTCGAAGGCCGCAAACAAGACTACTACACCTACTACACACGAGAGATTGTCGGATCAAGGAGCCAGCTGCCGGACCACATCTCCAATGCGTTACACGATTTCTTCGACAGCTTCCCTACTCTGGAGGAGCTGCGAAAGGATGTCATACCACCCATTGAAAAGGCCTTGCTGAGAGCACCTGAAGTAGTACTGAACGACATTGTCTCACCCATGTTCCTGGCCCTCCCCGAATCTATGGATCTCTCCGATATTTTGCTAGGAAACATGCTGAAGCCGCTGCTTTCCAATGTCAAATCGAGCAATGCTGCCATTCGCGCAGGCGCTTTGCGAACATTCAAAGCGTTGGCTTCGAGATCAAAAGATGATGCCAAGATTGACAAGGTCGCAGACGAAGTGCTTACTCCTTTGAAGCAAGGCAAAGTTTCCGGTGCTGACCAGAAGGTCCTTCATGCTCAGATGCTCTCAGCGCTACCAGCGTCAATAGCCCTAGCAAAGAAGATCCCAGCAGGTATCGCTCCGGTAGCCTTGAAGGAGCCGAGTGAGCCAGCTGTCGTAGCTGAAGTGTCCGCAATTACAACCCACCTGAACTTTGGTCTAGCGAACGGAGGTGCTCTTGACAAGGCCGTCTCAGATGCCTTCATTAAGGGCATGGCCGATAAAC
Organism: Alternaria viburni; assembly: GCF_023758015.1. Lineage (NCBI taxonomy): Eukaryota > Fungi > Ascomycota > Dothideomycetes > Pleosporales > Pleosporaceae > Alternaria > Alternaria viburni. The sequence continues at coordinate 148,555 of NW_026055810.1, forward strand.
GCGTACCCGTCAAGAAGCTTTGGGCAATCCGCGCAGCAGACCTTTGGTGGAATCTGTCCGATGAACAGCAAGCTCAACCCGACGTACTTGCGTTCTGCCAAACAACTCTGCCGAAGCTCGTTGAGATCTGGCAGGAAGTTAATGCAAACCCGCTGCCTGCGACCCAGAGTGGCTTGATCACGGTAGGACACTACACTGTCGCGCTCCTCATCGATAGAGTACAGAACATGAAGGACGAGAAGTTGGGATCCATCTATAAGAAATCTGATGTCATCTCGCAGTCGCTCGCCACCCAACCAAAGCCTTCCATCCTTCTCAATCCCAAAGTGTATTCGAAATTGTCTTCAGAAGAGGACGTTTCCCTTGCACTACGCGCCTTGAAGGCCATTGCGCCAGACGTTACACAAGCTTCCAAAGAAGTCGCAGATGCATGGGCACAGGCGTTCATCTTCCTCATCGTCGCTCCCAGCGTCTCCGCCAAGGCGAAGGCGGCTGCTAAGCAGGCTTTGACACAAGCATATCTTCAAACCTCGCCCGAGAAGATCAGCAACATCACAATAGAAGGATTGTGGTCGTGGTATAGGTCGAGTGAACAGGAAGATAAGGAGAGCGCTGCGTTCGCATCCAAGGCAGGTTCAGCTGAGCTTGGCGCTGTATTGAGCTGCATATGTCTGCCTGCAGAGACAGTGAAGAAAGAGAACGCAAGTGTGGACATTGTGGCTCTACAACAACAGGCCATGCGTCTCGTTGTATTGGCACGAAAAGAGATTATGCCAAGAGTGTCTTGGATTGATCTGTGCCTTCGCATGGGTGTAGATCCCGGACAGGTCGTCCGGGATAACTTGCAAGACTTTGTGAGCACTATTAACGAAGCAACAGAGGTATTCTTGCTCAACCGTCGATCTTTTCAATGAACTATCACTAACGTCCGACACAGAACAAAGACAATGAGAAACTACCCGCCATCGATGCAGCAGCCTACAGCGCTTACACCGACATGGCTTTCGTAGCGCCAGAGGCCGCTCTGCCGGCAGTGGTCAAGCAGTTCAGTCAAGACCTCGATCCAAAGCAGATGGAATCTGTAGGACCGACCGAAGCAGCCATCTTCCGTACACCAGAGGGCACAGCGTATATCGACGTCCTTTCGAAGAAAGCACCTGTGGTAATCGACAAGAACACGAAAGACTACGATACCCTGAAGTGGGAAGAAGAGCTACGAGCACAGCTTGCACAAAAGAAGGGCCAAGCCAAGAAGCTGAGCGCAGACGACCAAGCCAAGGTCAACGCCCAGCTGGCTAAAGAGTCCGCTATCAGGAAAGAAGTGACTGGCACAGAGCACAGAATGAGGCGAGGTGTGGGCATCATCCGGAGTCTCGCTACCGGACCTCCGACAGAGGCGGAGCAATGGATGGGACCTGCCGTGGATCTCTTGATCCAAGCCATTCGTGCTGGTGCTGGTCTTCTGCTGGGAGACGTTCCAGCGACTGCTTTGATCTCGTGCTCCGAGCGGGTATCCAACCGTCTGGGCATGATGCGACCATTCATTGGCGTAGCAGTACTGCGAACAATCGGTTCTATACAGCTTGCTAGCGAGTATGAAGACGAGGATCTTGGCGGTAAGTACCCTTCGACCAATAGTTCAGCTTTGAACCTTGTTGATGATCTTAGATCTGGTAACACGCGTCCTCTACCGTCTTCGGTTCTTGAGCGAACAGAGGCCGCTCGATGCAGTATCTTTGGCGTACTGCTTCCCTCTGCTTTTCCTTGTACTAGAAAAGGGTGGTATTGGCAAGTCTGCGCCCGAAGAAGCTGACGAGCAGCTGATCCTGGCTATCGAAGTGCTGACTTTCCACACCAACTCCTGTGAGTTCTTTAAGCACGAACACTGATACCTTGCTGACACCTCTGAAAGGTACTGACCCTCGTCTCCCCCGCAAAGCCTTACTGGAGATTCTGGTATGGTCCATGCAGAAATACCAGCAGCATTACAAGATAATCAAGGACTGCGTGACCAATCTCGCTAGCGGACTGGCCCCCAATATCACTAACGATGAGCTGGGCGCCTTGCTGCGTGGTACCATCGTGCCGGAAACTGGTGTCCGAACCGCGGTTTTGCAAGCCATTGACGCTGAACTCGACATGAACGACCTCACCTTCAGTGAAGAGATCTTCATCGCTTGTCACGATGATGAGTCTGAGAATGCTGAGCTGGCCCGAACAATTTGGGACGAAAACGACCTAGAGCTTAAAGCAGATGCTGGCGTACAGATGTTGCCTTACCTGGACTCTCTCGACAAGCCACTCAGAAGGGCAACCGCACGAGCTATTGGCGAAGTCATTACCAAATTCCCGGACACGTTTGGCGATATTCTACGGAGATTGCGCGAGACCTACGCCGAAAAAGCCAAGCCACGCGTCCCGGAGCGTGATGAGTACGGCATGCCACGAAAGGTCGATCTTCGCGACCCTTGGGAGAGTAGAGACGGTATTGCGCTTGCCTTCAAGGAGATGACACCAGGTTTCAAGCCCGATGACCTTGTAGACTTCTTAAACTTCCTGATCTACGAGGGCCCCTTGGGAGACCGAAGTCCCGCGGTCAGAGATGAGTTGATCGAAGCTGCGACTTCAGTCATCACCGTCAAAGCGCAAACCAAGGTCGAGCCTCTCATGGAACTATTCGAGAACGCTCTTGAAGCCCCTGATCGAAAGTCGGAGATGTACGATCAAGTCAACGAAGCAGTCATCATTCTTTATGGTGCACTGGGTCGTCATCTTGCGGCTGGCGATGAGCGCGTTCCAAAGGTCGTACAGAGACTTTTGGCAACTCTCAGTACGCCTTCCGAGACAGTGCAATACGCCGTTGCCCAATGTCTGCCACCGCTGGTCCGTACTTCCGAGCAAGAGGTGTCGAATTACATCAATCAGATGATGGATCAACTACTCACTTCAAAGAAGTATGCTTCGCGTCGCGGTGCTGCCTATGGTCTGGCGGGTGTCGTACGCGGTAAGGGTCTGGGTCTGCTCAAAGAACATCGGATCATGTCCACCCTCAAAGGAGCTAGCGAGAACAAGAAAGACATAAACCAAAGGCAGGGAGTATACCTGGCATACGAGCTCTTCTCGCTGATCCTCGGTCGCTTGTTCGAACCATATGTCATCCAGCTAGTGCCTCAATTGCTTGCTGGATTCGGCGATACCAGTGCAGACGTCCGAGAAGCCTGTCTCGATGCTGCCAAGACTTGCTTCTCCACGCTCAGTTCCTTTGGTGTCAAACAGGTTCTACCAATCCTCTTGGAAGGTCTTGATGAGGATCAGTGGCGTAGTAAGAAGGGTGCTTGTGACTCTTTGGGAGCCATGGCATATCTCGATCCTAACCAGCTGGCTCTTAGCTTGCCCGATATCATTCCACCCCTCACCGTTGTGTTGACAGACAGCCACAAAGAAGTCCGATCTTCAGCAAACCGAAGTTTGCAGCGCTTCGGTGAAGTCATCAGCAATCCTGAGATCAAGAGCGTCGTCAACATCATCTTGAAGGCTCTCAGCGACCCGACAAAGTACACAGACGATGCCCTCGATGCTCTGATCAAGATCCAGTTCGCACATTTCCTCGATGCGCCTTCTCTCGCTCTCGTTGTGCGAATTCTGGAGCGTGGTTTGGGCGATCGCTCTGGAACCAAGCGGAAGTCCTCACAAATCATCGGCAGCTTGGCATACCTCTCAGAAAGGAAGGACCTCACCTCCCATCTGCCAATCTTGGTCGCTGGACTACGGGTTGCGATCGTGGACCCTGTACCGGCTACACGTGCTACCGCCTCAAAAGCGCTCGGTTCGCTCGTCGAAAAGCTTGGAGAGGATGCGCTGCCAGATCTTATTCCAAGTCTCATGTCTACGCTCAAGTCCGACACGGGTGCAGGAGATCGACTTGGTTCTGCCCAAGCTCTGTCAGAAGTTCTTGCAGGTCTTGGAACAGGACGCCTGGAAGAGACACTGCCAAGCATCCTGCAAAACGTGGCCAGCAGCAGAGCTTCTGTGCGCGAAGGTTTCATGTCTCTGTTCATCTTCTTGCCAGTTTGCTTCGGAAACAGTTTCGCCAACTACCTCAGCAAGATCATTCCTCCCATTCTCGGCGGTCTTGCGGACGAAGTGGAATCGATCCGAGAAACTGCCCTGCGAGCTGGTCGTCTCTTGGTCAAGAACTTTGCCACCAAGGCAATCGACCTGCTACTACCAGAGCTTGAGAGGGGTCTCGCAGACGACAGCTACAGGATTCGTCTCAGTTCCGTGGAGCTTGTGGGAGATTTACTGTTCAACCTCACAGGTATCAGCGGCAAGGTGGAAGAGGAAGAGGTCGAAGAGGGCGCGAAAGAGGCTGGTCAATCGCTACTCGAAGTCCTCGGAGAAGAAAAGCGCAACAAGGTCCTGTCTGCTCTATACATTTGCAGATTCGACACGTCTGGCCTTGTACGAACAGCCTCCATCAACGTATGGAAGGCATTGGTGGCCAGTCCTCGTACTCTGCGCGAGCTTATTCCTACGCTTACTCAACTTCTCATCCGCCGTCTGGCAAGCTCAAACATGGAGCAGAAGGTCATCGCCGGAAACGCGCTGGGAGAGCTCATTCGCAAAGCTGGAGACGGTGTACTTGCTACGTTGTTGCCCACCCTCGAGGAAGGTCTACATACCACCGATACAGACGCCAAGCAGGGTATCTGCATCGCCCTTCGCGAAATCATCGCAGCTGCTTCGCCAGAGCAACTTGAGGACTACGAGAAGACTCTTATCCAAGTTGTACGGACTGCTCTGGTGGATCCCAACGCGGATGTGCGAGAAGCAGCGGCGGAAGCCTTCGACGCTCTACAACAAATCTTTGGCAAGAGGGCTGTCGACCAGGTCCTACCTTACCTGCTCAATCTTCTGCGTTCGGACGACGATGCGCAAAACGCCCTATCAGCGCTTCTCACCCTCCTCACAGATCAACAACGATCAAACATCATTCTACCAAATCTCCTACCAACACTTCTCACTTCGCCTATGACTGCCTTCAATGCCCGCGCTATTGCATCGTTGGCTGAGGTGGCAAGCTCCGCTATGACCCGACGACTGCCCAACATCCTCAACACCATCATGGACAATGTCATCGCTTCCAAGGACGAAGAGCTCCGGTCAGAACTCGAGACGTCGTTTGACAAGGTACTCCTATCCGTGGATGAGTTCGATGGTCTTAATACGGCCATGAGCGTCATGCTTGCCTTGTCGAAACATGACGATGAGCGGAGACGCGCACGTGCCGATATTCACCTGGCTAAATTCTTCGCAGAGGCAGACGTTGATTTCTCAAGATACTACCCTGACCTCATACGGGCACTTCTCATCTCCTTTGGCGACAGTGATACGGAAGTTGTCAAGGCTGCATGGACTGCCCTCAGCACCCTTACAAGCAAACGTCTGCGAAAGGAAGAAATGGAATCACTAGTCATCTCTACTCGTCAGACACTCAACCAAGTCGGTGTTGCTGGTGCAGACCTCCCTGGATTCTCACTCCCCAAGGGTATCAACGCCATCCTGCCTATTTTCCTGCAGGGTCTCATGAACGGATCAGTGGACCAGAGAACTCAAGCTGCGCTGGCCATCTCCGACGTCATCGACCGCACCAGCGCGAAGTCACTCCAGCCGTTTGTTACTCAGATTACAGGACCCCTCATTCGTGTGGTCACAGAGCGCTCTGTCGAGGTGAAGGCAGCTATTCTGCTCACACTCAACAACCTGCTAGAGAAGATCCCGACCTTCCTCAAGCCCTTCTTGCCCCAACTCCAGCGCACATTCGCCAAGTCGCTTGCCGATACATCGTCGGATGTGTTGCGAGCGCGAGCAGCCAAGGCTCTTGGTACATTGATCAAGCTTACACCAAGGGTGGACCCACTCATCGCTGAGTTGGTGACGGGATCCAAGACGAGCGACGAAAACGTCAAGACGGCTATGCTGAAGGCCTTGTTTGAGGTGGTAAGCAAGGCAGGCAAGAACATGAGCGAAGCAAGCAGGAACGCCATCCTAGGTCTCATCGACAACGAGAGCGATGATTCTAATGGTAAGTTTAGACTGATTCTGATCCTGCTTAGTGTAACTAACATGGGGTAGATGCAATGGCGATTACAAACGCACGACTTCTGGGTGCCCTCATCAGCTGCCTTCCAGAAGATGTCGCGTCCAGTCTTCTCAAGGCTCGCGTGCTTACGACACACTACAACAAATCTTCTGTACTGGCGCTCAATGCCATTCTGCTAGATGCTCCCGAGGCTCTGACAGAATCGTTTGCAGACGAGACTGTGAATGTCATCTGCCAGGGTGTTGGACATTCGCAACCGTTCATCTCGGATAACTCGATCCTCGCCGCTGGCAAATACCTTCTATCAGAGAAGAGCAGCAAGAGCTTTGACCACACCAAGCCAATCTTCGAGGCCCTTGCCCCAGTAGTCGAACCCGGTCATCCCGTCGATACGAGGCGTTTAGCGCTTGTGGTGCTTCGCACAGTTGCGCGAGAGCACAACGAGCTGATCCGTCCGCACATCCCGCTCCTCATACCGGTGGTCTTCGCGTCGGTGCGCGACCCGGTGATCCCAGTCAAGCTGTCGGCTGAAGCGGCGTTCCTTGCCATCTTCTCGGTGGTGGACGAAGAGACGGCCGTATTCGACAAGTACATGGCTGGACCTGGCAAGAGCCTGTCTGCTGGTCAACAGCGCAGCATGGGCGACTACTTCAAGAGGGTTGCCATGAGGCTAGCTGGGCAAGCCAGGGAGAGGAAGGAGGCCGAAGGTGGAGCAGGCGGTCTCGGCTTGTCGAGCGACGAGATGGAAGATGAGCGAGAGATTTGGAGCGTAGGGAAAGTGGAGTTGGGAGATGTGTTTGGTGAAAACTAGCAATGTGGTACAATGGCTGGGATGGTGTACATGGCCTAAAAGCGACTGCACTAGCATTGGGACGGAGCGCATTTGAAAACGAATCATGTTAGTATATACGTGCAGAGCGAATGAAAGTTACATTGAATGTTCTGGGACCGAAAGGAAGGGTGCATGTGGTGGAGGTTTCATGGGGCTCGTGGAAGTTGTTAGGCTGCCCCAGCATCAACTCCGCAAACCCCCGAGCTCTGACCTCACGCTCTCCACGACTGCATGCTTGTCCATCAGCGTAGGCCCCGCACAACGCCTGCTGTCCTTGCCCGCCATCGGGGCCCATCATTGCATACGCGTGCGATCCCGCTGGCACTCTTGAAGCGTCGCGCAGACCCCGGCGTCGCTCTCCCGCCGCCCTCAGCCTTCTCCACAGCCCGCACGCGCATCTGTCCAACGCGCGACGACCTCGCAACGCGCACATCACGACGCATTGAGCGCCACCACGGCGCGCTTCCACCGCCATCATGGCAGGCACCATACGGCCCAATGACATGAATGTCTCCACCACGCCGACGCTCTCGTCGGGCACCCTGCCCAGCCTCACATCTCTCCAGACGGACCTCACCAAGAAGCCCAACGCGCCGCGCGCCCCCCGTGTCGACGTCGAGCCCCTGTACGCCGCAGTCAAAGGCTCCATAAGCGACGCAGACTGGACCATCTACAAGAAAGCCCTGTCCTTCTTTCTCCTCGGCAACCTCAACCAGGAGGAGCTGTCCCACAAGCTGTCCAAGATCCTCACCACGCCCGCCCTCGAACACGCGCACAATGCGCTCTTCACGGCTATATACGCTAACATATGGCGCGACCCGCCCGAAGCAGGCATCGCCAGTTGGGTGTCGAGTAGCGATAAGCCGACTAGCGGGACGGTCAAGGGGACAGGGGACGAGAGCGAGAAGAGACTCAAGCACGAGGTTATGCAATTGAGTCGGAGGGAGAGGAAGAGGCTGAAGGGTATACCGGCAGGCGAGAGCCCGCTGAGTACGGGGCTCGAGAGCTTGGGCGCGGGTGCTGCTGGGCCGGTGCAGGAGTATGTTGATGCGAGACGGGCGAAGCAGCTCGATGTTGGGCCGAGCAGCAACCAGGGCGGTGGATTTGGAAAGACGAGTACGTGCACGACATTTGCTATACCCTTCCTTTACGTCTTGAGATGCTAACAACTTGGTTTCAGACTGGGAACTCGAGATTCGGAAACGGTATACCTCGGCCCTCTACGCCGAGACACACGAATTCCCCACCGCGACGACGATATCCTACCGCCTCCTACCAATATGCTACGAGTTCGGACTGCCTCAAGGCCATACGTCCGACTGCCCAGACTATCTCAACATCGCTACCGAGACATACATCAAAGAAGCACTGGCAAACTTACTAGGTAAAGTGAGCAGTAACGGCCCTGGATACGTGCGCACAGGCGAATTCAAGAAGAAGCTCGCGCGAGAGGAAAGACTAGTAGACCGCGGCGAGCTAGCCCGAGGCATCGGCGGCGAACTCCCCGTCGAAGCAGAAGAGCGACGAAAGCGGAAACTCCTGTGTATGGAGGACTTGAGACTCGCGCTGGAACTCGGAGACTCGTACCTCGGACAAACACCACTGATTGCGGGATCGATAATGAACTCGAGGTTTCTGGATACGCACGGCATCGAGGACATTTACAATGCGCCCGCGAAACCGCTTACGAATGGTACTCTCACTAACGGTATCAATGGCATTGCGAACGGGACTAAGCACGACCTCAACGGCGAAACTTGGACGATTGACTTTGGCGACCCGATGCAGATTGATGATGAAGTGGGTATGCACTGGCAAGGAGGTAGTGTACAAGATATGCAGGAGATGGACGATGCGCTTGACGATATTCTGAACCTCGGCGATCTATAGGAAGGTCTTGAAGTTGGCTCTGGCGACCCGGTGCAGATCGATGACGAAGTGGACATGCACTGGCAAGGAGGCAGCGTACAAGACGCGGAGGAGGTGGACGATGCGCTTGACGACGATATTTTGAACCTCGGAGACCAATCGGAAGGTCATGGACGTGGCGACCCAACGCAGATCGACGATGAAGTGGGCGTACACTGGCAAGGAGACAGCGTTCAAGACGGGCAAGAGATGGACGATGCGCTTGACGATATTCTGAACCTCGGCAATCTGTAGAAGGGTCATGAAAGCGAATGATAGAGGGAACGAGCATGGAGGCGTTTGTGAGCTTCGGCATTTGGGCGGCGCATGTGGGATTTGCATTTCGGTGTCTGGGTGTAGCTATGGGATGATACCCTGTCTTTTGCTTGTTGTCTCGTTGAGTTGGTGGTCGGCATTATGACTCGCGATGTATCTCGCTGAGCATTGTTACTTTTGTAGTGAATGGAGACCAGATATATCTCAGTGTCGAGCGCATGTTGCATGAAACGTCGTCATTTCATTGCATGATAGCCCGGCAATCCCATACCATAACCCTCTCGTCCCACCCCGTACTAGCACACCAGCCCTCTGCGCCAAACAAACACCAATCAACGCCTGTGACGAACTCGGTATGCCTCCCCATTCTCCCCATTTCCCTACCCCCGCCATAAAACATGGGATCCTCCAGCATATTCTCCTGCTTCACACTCCCCACACCCATAGCACTCCCATCCGTCCACACCCGACACGTCATATCGTAACTCGCACTAAGCAATATATCGCTCAAATGCGGACTCCAACTCAACTTCCGAACCGCATACTCGTGTCCTGGTAAGACAGCAACAGGCCCCTGCTGTGGCATCCTGATATCAAACGTGCGTATCACGCGATCCACCCCTGCGGTTGCAACGATAGTATCCCTATATTTATTCCAATCATGCGTCAGCGCCTCCGCAGGCGCAACACCCACGCCCGGCGCATGTCCCATCCTCGCTTTCGGCGGCTGATGAATCGGCACACTCATCGTCAGATGATTACTCGCACTCGCCGGCGTCCTCAGATCGAAAACCCTCAAATGGCTATCACTACTCACACTTGACAGCACACTCGGACTGTGCGGACTGAAACTCGCACTGTAGGTACATGAATGCGTCGGCAGCGTGGTTATACTCGCATCGGCATTCGGGTTCCAGATCTTGATTGTGCCGTCCCAGGATGAGGATAGGAAAGTGTCTTTGGACACGAGGTTCCAACTGACGGCGAAGACTTCGCGCGCGTGCTCTTGCCAGGATGCGATGGGGAAGTTGGGCACGTTTATGTCGAAGAGTTTTACCGAGCCGTCGCCGCCCGCGGTGAGGAGTTGGGACTCGTGCGCTTCGGACCAGGTGCTGTCGAAGAGGGAGTCTTGCGTGTCGAACCTGGGGACACGGGTGGGTTAGCATGTGACAGTAAGGTGGAAAGGTGGAAGAGGGGTGATGGAAGTACCATTTCTCGGCTACGATGCCATTCGCTGTAAGGCCTAGTATGTACAGGCGTCCGTTTCCGACGAGCCCGAAGTTGGCGGATGTTGCGACGGCGATGCGCGAGTCGAAGAAGGGGCTGTATTTGACCGAGTAGCCGTTGAAGCCTTGGGTGCGGAACTCGAGCATCGTGGGTGGTGAAGGTGGGGCTGGGATTTGGGATTACGGCGCGTGGAAAATGGGTATGGTACGGCGCGTCATGTCGCGCCGGGACGTGGAGTGGGTGTTGTGCTGCAGCATGGTTGCGGATGACGAGGTGTCGGTTGACCGAGGCGCCTTTGGATTCTGGCGGGGCTGGTGTGGCGCCGGAAGTTGTCCCGTGACAGCGCGTCTGCTTGTACGCCAGTCGCCACTGTCGAGGAGGCCTTTTCACTTTGTTGATGCGACTATGTGCGCCATTTTAACCCACCACAGTCGGTATGGACGCGTTCGTGTCGCGCAAGAGGAAGTGGGATGAGGGGCCGCCCAGGTCCGTGGCGAGTACAGGCAAGCGGCCTTCAGAGGCTAGAGACCCAGAAGAAGAGTCTACCGATTTCAAGTTGGCCTTGTTGGCATCTCTACATCCTACAGTTGATGAGGGGACTCTACTTGAAGCATTGCTTGCTGCTGAAGGGGCCGTTGAACAAGCCTCGGAGTGTCTATCGCGACCTCAAGTTACTTCCCCACGCAAGCGACCCGCATCATCGACAGTGGGCTATCAATCGTCACTGAGCTCGTATCGCATTGCTCCCGCCAACAGCACGTTGACCAAGAAGCCACTTGTGAGAAAGGGCAAGACACTATTTCTCTATAGCCCAGAAGACATCGAAGTACATACGCCTTGTTCAATCATACATAACTTTCTTCCGGTAGAGCAAGCGGATGCACTGCTGTCACAATTACTGGACGCCTCGTCGACCTACGACAGGTACGAGTTCAAGCTGTTCGACAGAGTTGTTGTAAGCCCGCACACATACTCCTTCTACGTCAACAGCTTAGAAGAGGCGGAAAGACAAAAGACGGAATACATCTACAACGGTGGCCAGATCAAGGTAAGACCGCTGACAAGAAACACCACCAAGATGCTAATTCCACCCAGGATGTCCGACAAAGCCTCCCAGAAATGCTCAACGCATGCCCCCAAGTCGAAGACGCCGTCAACCGCGAAATCCGCCGCAGAATCCGCGACTTCTACCCCAACGGCAAGAAACTCAGATACCAATCCCCTCACCCCTGGAAAGCAAACACCGCCTTTGTAAACTGCTACGACGGACCACAAGAAAGCGTCGGATACCACGCCGACCAACTCACCTACCTCGGTCCACGAGCCGTCATCGGCAGTCTAAGCCTCGGCGTAGCGCGCGAATTCCGGGTCCGCAAGACCGTCGCCGAAGACGACGAGCACCGAAAAGACGACGGTTCACGCGCGGACGCACAAGGCCAAATCAGCATTCATCTTCCACACAACTCGCTCCTGGTCATGCATGCTGAGATGCAAGAAGAATGGAAACACTCGATTGCGCCGGCCCAAGCTATCGATCCTCACCCACTTGCGAAGAACAAGCGTCTCAATATTACGTATCGGTTCTATAAGGATAGCCTCCATCCGAGGTATACGCCAAAATGCAAGTGTGGCGTTCCGACTGTGTTGAGGTGTGCGACGAGGAAGAAGGAATCGAGGGGGAGGTATATGTGGATGTGCCATGCGGGTTATGTGCCGGGTCGGGAGAGTTGTGGGTTTTTTCAGTGGGCGGAGTTTGATGAGGATGGAGAGCCGCCTTGGGCGTCGAAAGTTATGAAGGAAAATGAAGGGTTGAGTCAGGATGGACAGGTTGTGAAGACGGCGATTGATAGTGGTGTCTTGGCACATGCCTCTTGAACCGAAGGCAGCGCCTTCTATCCATCACCTGAACATGAGAACTATTTATGGCGAGATCCGGATCGTAAGGCGCGACTCTCGACGACGACGCAAGCGCAGCTGTAGTCCGCATCGTACCTCGCTTGTCATTACAAACAGACCCAAACCTCTAACGTCGAGTTGCAACGACCTCCATTGTCAAGCACTCATATTGTTTCGAACAGTACATTCTCATCGGCAAGCTTTACTACGAGCATCCATATTGCTACACTCGGTGCATTGTCGTCAGCACGCTTTACTCTTGCCTCGCGACCGAGAAGTCACCCGAACCTACTCTACCGTCTAACCTCACAACCATGCCACCTCTCTTCCCCCACCAAGCGGTCATGTTTCGGCCATCGACACCCATGCCGCAACCCAACGAAGTACTCGACAGTATCCTCACAGGCTATCTCTGGGGTTGTCTTCTGATAACTCTGTTCCTCTTCACGTACTTCGCCATCAGCTTCTGCGCCTGGGTTCTCTCAGCAGTCTTGGCTTCGATCGACACGATTGTTGACTTCGTACGGATGTACTGCGAGTTTTCGGATGCTAGTACCGATGTCGAGATGAGCGGCGACTGTTGGCTGGAGAAGTACACGACTGAGAGGGCGGAAAAGCTCAACAGAGCAGATGAAATCACCAGGCTCAAGTGCACACTGCACGATCATGACAGCGCCCTCCCAGACGCACACTCAGCCAACGAAAAACCCATCCTGCACCTGTCCAACACCGACACGAACTTCCCCAACCCCCCCTCGAAGTCCCCTACACCCCCGCCCCTTTCTTAACATACTCGTCCAACCAACCCACCGCCTGCAAAAAAGCCTGTTCTTTCGCGAACCTCGCCTTCGCATGCGACAAATCCCCTTTAACACCAAACCCATGCTCGACATCCGAATACAGGAACATTTGGTACGGAACGGTGTGGTCTTTGAGGATATCCTCTGTCTCGCGCCGCTTCTCAGCTGGGAAGATGGAATCGGTTTCTGCGTTGTTGTTGGTGGTATCGTTAGTGCGTTCTTTTTGTTTATGTCTTTGTCTCGACAGTTTGGTTTTTTGGAGTAGGTGGGATGACTGAAATGAATGGAAGGAATGAAACGCGAATGTTACAATTGAAAGTCATACCTGCAGCAGCAATACTCAACGGCCCCCTAATACCCCTAACTTCATCCTTATCCACAAAACTAGGATGCGCAGTAAACCCCGCGTCAATCCCCCCATTCCCCAACCCCCCTTCTTTCAAAAACCGACACACGTATTTCCCGCCAAAACAATATCCCACCCCACCCAACCTCTTGATCCCCAACTCATCCCTCAAATGCTTAATCACATTCTCAAACATAGGATCCACAGTATCAGTCTTCGGCATCGTCGTTCTGATATACTCCTGCAAGTCAAACGACTCCGGGGCCGGAAACGGCACTTCGCTCCCGTTGAAGACGTCGGGGATGACGGTTAAGTACCCGTTTTGGGCGAACTGGTCGGCGATGAGTTGGATGTTGGGGAAGTCCATGCCGAGGACGTCGGTCATGATGAGGATTGCGTTTGAGGGGGAGGGGTTGTTGGGGGGGTAGGTGGTGTATGTGCGGACTGGGGTGTGGGTTAGATGATATGATTTGCAAACTGGAGGTGAGTGAAGATGTACTGTTGTCGATATATTTGATTTGCCCTTGTGGAGTGCCTTCGTGCTTTACGCCGACGATGCAGCAACGCTGCATTGGGTTGGATGCCATCGTGAGGGGTTGGGACGAGAAGCAGGTTGTGAAGAATGAGCGCTGTTTTTAAGCATTTGTATGTCGTTCCCTCATTGTGACTCAAAACCTGATGACGAAGTTCAGCTATGAGTCGGATATAGCGCCCCACCCTGGAGTGCAGCTCGGAAGCGGTTAGCGACAGGGGTTCTTGCGCCCTAGGATGTACACTAATAATTATCTCCGGATAGGAGTTTCCAGGGTATTTCTATCATGAATTGCTGTTGAGCTATTAGATGGCTTGTTGTGTTAGGCCTGAAGGGATGATCTTCGGAGTGGGTAGGCTTCAGCTAGTTGGTACGCAACACGGGACAGTTCTTGCCGCAGGCATTGTTGGTTTGTTGAAAGTTAAACGTTCGTAATTACAAAACTTCTATGTATCCCATATGTACATATCTAATTCAAAAACTGAGCATGTTAGCACGCACGAGCTTGCTCTTTTCTGTGATCACACATACCTCGTTTTCTCGTCTGCAGAGGTGTGACTCCTCAATGTCTCACTCGGCTGACACTTCGCCTTGTAACCCTTTCGTCCACATAACCACTTCCACGTGGGTCAATGTAGCTGGTCCTTGCTGGCCTGACAATCTCAACGTCGCTAATGCGTCGCCTGGATACACTCCTCGCCCGACTCCTCGCACGGCTCCTTGCACGTATGCGAGGCTCTTCGACGTACTCAATAGCACGGGGACGAGATCGCGATCGCCTGGATGATGTGAGTGTGAGACACAAATGGTGCCATTGAAGTTACTACGAACCTATACTCGACGTAACGGCCGTCGTCGCTGAAGCTCTCGACCGATGTCCGGCGCCATTCGCGCGGCAGACGCATCACGCCGGCTGGTGTATGAGACGTGTAGTTGCCTCGTCGGGGAGGTGGCTCAATGACGGTACGACCGCGCGTTTCGTAAGACCGCATGAGACACATGTTGATGGTGTTTGATGTCTTTGCTCTTCCGCAATGAGAATGGTGATGATGATGTTGAGGATGTAGGCTACCGGATGCCGGGTTCCCGGGTGATGACGTTGTACAGCGAACGACGCGACAGCGAACGAGGGAAGCGAATAGCGTCCAGAATGGGCGATGTGCGAGACAGAGAGTCAATGATGCAGGATGTGCTTGTATATCAGTTCAGTCTTGAAGATATCTCAACGCGACTTGCAACGCGCGGAAATGACGTGCGCCAAGGGTTTGCTGGGGCATTCCAAGGTTGTTTGGTTTGCCAGCCTCTTCAATTCGCAACCAGATATTTCCATGCAGTCAGCGGTGAATTGCAAGCATGCGCATGTGATTCTGGGATGTATCCTTGATCGAAGGAGCTATTTGCATAGTGATCTCGGCGGTATTTCGTTCTAGACCTGGCCTCGATGATGGAATGCGATGTTGGCTGAGCATGCAGCAAAGCCAGACTATCAGCAAAAGGAACGCGGATCATGGGTGCTGACATGTAGAGCTGGTACCTGGAGTAACATGTGAAGATGTTCGTTAGCTACCCCCAGGTGAGCTGTCATGAAGGAGCCACCCCCACCTGCCCCGCGACTCGTGGCTGGTCGCGGAAACGTAGGCGGTGACGACGCAGAGGCCACCGCCAACGCTGCCAGCTACAGGCAGACATCCTCTGCAATTGACGTAACCAATTCCTTTTGCTACTCACTGTCTTTTGAACTGCGCGCACAATGTCTCTAGTATCAGGTATGAGCTCCAGATAGCTTCTGCATAGCAGCTACTAACCGTAAACAGACGCCATTTGGGCAGCGTCCCCCTCGACAACGCGCGGACAGGCAACACCGCTCTCCTCGGACCCCAAGGGCGAACGGATTGCCTATGCCGTGAGTCTCCCAACTACCCAGAGCTTTCGCGGAGCTAA
Organism: Alternaria viburni; assembly: GCF_023758015.1. NCBI lineage: Eukaryota > Fungi > Ascomycota > Dothideomycetes > Pleosporales > Pleosporaceae > Alternaria > Alternaria viburni. The sequence continues at coordinate 164,416 of NW_026055810.1, forward strand.
TTGAGTATCCAGTCAGGTAAATCCGTCTTCCTGCGCTCCATCGACGACCCGGCTGTCAGTAAACAATACACCCAGCACACGACACAGACGACTGTCGCCCGCTTCTCGCCCTCAGGCTTCTACGTTGCTAGTGGGGATGTCTCGGGTACCGTCAAGGTGTGGGACTGCGCCGGTGAAGGAGCTACAAAAGGTGGGTGAGGCATAGCAGGACATGGAGCGAGGAAGCTGACGCGGTGCAGGCGACTACCACATTATCGCAGGCCGCATCAACGACTTGGCATGGGATGGCGACTCGCAGCGCATCATAGCTGTCGGCGACGGCAAGGAGCGCTTCGGCCACTGCATCACGGCAGACAGCGGCAACAGCGTGGGCGAAATCTCAGGCCACTCGTCACAGATCAACTGCGTGTCTATCCGCCAGCAACGACCCCTCCGCGCCGCCACGGGCTCCGACGATACCAGCCTGGTCTTCTACCACGGCGCTCCCTTCAAGTTCAACACCAGCCTGAGAGGACAGCACAACCGCTTCGTCTTCGGCACCGCCTTCTCCCCGGACGGTTCCGTATTCGCAAGCGTCGGCGCCGACAAGCGCATATGGCTATACGATGGCAAGACCGGCGAGGCAAAGGGACAGATTGGCGAGGGTGTACATACTGGCAGCATCTTCGGCGTGTCGTGGTCCAAGGACTCAAAGAAGTTCGTCACAGCCAGTGCGGACCAGACGGTCCGGATATGGGACCCGGAAGCAGGCAAAAACATTCAGACCTGGAGGATGGGCGAGGAAGGCGTCGCTAGCATACCCGACCAGCAGGTCGGTGTGGTATGGCCCACCGGCCGCAGTGATGGTCTGATCGTCAGTGTGGATCTCGAAGGAAACCTGAACTACCTCGTCGACGGCAACCCAAAGCCAACGCGCATCATCCGTGGCCATTCCAAGAACATTACATCGGCTGCCATAGCTGGATCTACTTTCGCCACGGGAAGCTATGACGGCCGTGTCCTCGCATGGGACACCACCACTGGATTGGCTGACAAGGTCGAAGGCGCAGCACATTCCAGCTACGTCGCCGGCATCACGACTTCCGACAGCAAGAATGAGGCGGAGTTGTACAGTGTTGGCTGGGACGATACATTACGCTCCATGTCCGTTCCGGACAAGATCTTCACTGGCGAGGCACACGATCTCAAGTTCCAACCCAAGGGCGTTGCCGCGACATCGAGCACCGTGCTGATTCCTTCTACCGACGCCATCGCAGTATACTCCAAGGGGGCCCAGGTCAGCTCGTTACCGGTCAAATTCGCCCCTACCTCAATCGCAGCGCACGGCTCTACCGTTGCTGTTGGTGGAGACGACAAGCTAGTGCACATCTACACCCTTTCTGGCACTGAGCTTAAGGAGACCGACACAGTACTCCGCCGTGCAACAGCTCCCATCTCCGCACTCGCCTTTTCTGCCTCAGGCAAGAAGTTAGCAGTGGGTGCTGGAAACGGCAAGATCTACGCATTTGAGGTAGGCGGAGACTGGAAAGTCATCACGGACAGATGGAGTGCCCATACTGCACGCATCACCTGCCTGGCCTGGGACGAGAGTGAGAACTACGCCGCAAGTGGCAGTCTGGACACCAATGTTATGGTCTGGAGCACAGAAGACCCTGGCAAGCGTATCAAGGCTCTTAACGCTCACAAGGATGGCGTCAATGGTGTCGCTTGGGAGAAGGGTCTCAAGGTCATTTCGGCGGGAGGCGATGCTAGCATCAAGGTGTGGAGCGTGAAGGCGTGAGACGTCAACCAATAGTCGAAAGATGAGCAAAAGAAATTAACGATCCATCATGGTGTGGATGACAAGAACTTGATTCAATTCAGATTAGGGAGTGATGGCTAGCTTTTGAAGGACCTCGACGAAAGGTGAGGCGGTCGGGTGCGCCTGCCCTTTTCTGCTTGCATGTGATTGTGCGGCTACTTCCAACATACCCCTCCAACTTAAATTCCATGCCAACTCCTCAGCCTTCTCACCGTGCAGATAGTACTCGCATGTCGCAATCAATGTGCCCAATCACAAGCATTGGGCTATCGACTGCTGTTGCAGTCTGCATGCAGCCCTCACAGCCAAAAGACCCGCGTAAGCCCCATTTGCCTAGTTTGCCTTGGAATTCGGTATGCCTCAGCGCGAACAGCCACCTCGAGGCTCATTACATGCAGGCCGGCTACAGAGGTCCTTCAAAAAGGAATGTTCAGGGCGCTTGCCCTAGTCGCTTCACTTGAAGCTATATTGATGCACGCTGCTACTAAAATTCTAGTCTATACTCAACCTCAGTCCATCCGAGCCCAGCACTTTTCCTGATACACCCACAGCTACCTCACACTACCTCTTAGTGCCAACTTCTCAACATATCAATCCTGCAGTTCCACTCACATGGACAACAACACATACTTCGGTGGGGGCGGCAATATGCGTGACCTGTTCAACGGTCAAGGAGTTGGTGTCGATATCAACGGCCAGAACACAATCGAATCAGCTTCACAATATCGAAACAACCAGCAGCTGCTTTCACCAACGACAACTCATCGACATGACTTGATGTTCTCTTGCTCGTCAATAGGCGGCACACCACGACACTCGATCTCTCACCAGGCTGAGGCTCAGCCTTGTGCCAATATACACCAAACAGTACACAGCCCCAGTGGCTACACACAAGTTCCGGTGAACGGTGACATGTCGCGATCGACTTCGCAATACTCATCAGCATCTTCCGGTCAGCGTTCGTTTACTCGACCCCTGCAGCGGACGTCCCGCGGTTCATTTGGAAGTATCTTGGTTCCGACTGGGTCAGCAATGTCCCGCTCCATCTCAAGCACGTCAGCAAGCCAACGCACTGCGCCTCAGCCTTATCCATTTCGATCAAACTCACATTCCGTGCACTTTCGTCCCCGACGGTCATCTGACATCTCGCCAAACATGGAATACGAGCATTTTGCAGCGACAGCGATGAGCCCGTTCGAATATGCGATCAACGACGCCATCGACGAAGGGATGCCAGAACATGAGGATGAGAGCAAGGGTTTTGGTCACTTTGGATACGATAACGAGTAAGTTCCCTTCAGAATATTCAGTTTGCGATCAACAAGCCACAGGATTGTTTGGAACACCACCTGGAACATGGACCTGTCATTTACCTTCAGGCCTGGAAACATTCTGTATCATGGAGATGCACTTACTCGTATTAAATGGATTCTCTATTGGCATCCTGGAAACCCTCAAGCTGGATCATCGCACGGCTTCAGTCTGTTCGGCGAAGGGCGACGAACGCATCTGCGTCATGGCCACTCGTTGCTCATCGTACGAGATCGAACGACCTTGCGCATCGTGCTTCGACTGAAGTGCCAAACTACTCGTTCGGCTGACCGTTCCGGAAATTTACACTGTGATCTGTGCGCTCTTCTAGTACTTCCAAGCGCCTGCCTATACCGTCGAGCAACGGTGGAATCGACTGGTCTTCTACATAGCGAGGTTTATAGTGTCGCTACTCTATCAAAACATCCGGCACGTGGCACTGGCAACGATCGAACCTTCCGGACTTATCTTACGAATATTAGGTGCCGGACCTACGTTCACTAGTCTCATATCAGAGACGGCATTAGAGATGCAAAGTACCACTACATGGCTTCTTTGGACCCGACCCAAGCTATTCGCTCCGATGACTCAATCTGACTAGGACGATTGCCTTTACCATATTCCGGACTATCTTCAGCCGATGTGTCATTTCTAAAGGTAAAGCTTGTCTAGTTCTTTCCGTCTGTTCTCAATGCAAATCATCTCATTACAAACGACAATGCCAAAACCGCGGTAAGAGAAGGACATCAGCTAGCTTAGACCATCGCAGAAAGATCTTTACAGGGTCTTTCGGTCACTAGTATCGCTCCAAACCTTACACAAGAGATACAATTGAACCGTCCTCCACAGAGTACCAGGATTTCCAATGAGCAATCACTCTACACTTCTTCATCGTGTTGGACCTGACCACAAAGTATCTCAGCCTAGGATACCAACCCCTCGCCATTTACCTATATTAGCATCTTACCTGAGCCCTACTCAACCTGATGACTTTCCGCCTCTCCGGCGTGAGCATGAACCACCTTGAACCGTCCTTCTATCTGTTGATAGATTGTCGATCCGAGTACCCCATCGCCTGGAACAAGATGGAGACCTAGTTCTTTGGTTCTTGATCTCCGAAGTCAACTCTAACGTCAACAACGCAGGCATTCAGCTCTTCCATCCGCATTTTCGCCCAGCTCTCGAACCTTTCAAGCACCATTTGGTGAACATGTACCCTTTCAAAACCAACCGTAAGCATGAAGGCAAAGGCCCATAAAGATTGTAGACTCACCACTGTCTAGTCGCATAACTCCGCCCCGCCACATCGCGTCAGAGAGCTACTCGCAATCCAGCTCCTGCTCTCCTACCCATTCTTCACCTGTGAATCCACAACGCTCGAACAGACGTCGGCGCCGCACACCAAATTCTACGTCTTCCCGCACCGATCCAATCATTGGCCAAGTCACCCTAGCGGGGAAGTTCAAGTGTCTCAACGAAGCCTGCCTCGACGATGGTGACGACCTTACCTTCAACCGTCATGCTGACTTCAAGCGACACCACGAGAACATACACGCGCGTCGTTCGATCGAGTACTTCTGCCCAGAGTCCGGCTGCGTGCGCTCCAGGAATCCAGTAGGTGGCAAGAAAGGCAGGGGCTTTAGGGGAAGGAAGGATAAGATGAATGAGCATCATAAAGCGGTTCATCATAAGGAGGGCAAGAAGCGGAAGAAGATCGAGGAAGCTGATGACTGCGTTGAAGATCAGAGCTGTGATGACGGTCCGGGGTCTCGAAAGGTGAAAGCCACACGTACGTCCGGGACTTCGTGAGCATCATATTTGTGGCGGGCCTTCGCCTCGTACACTTTGGTCTTTACGCCATTCTTAGCGACTGTTCCCTCGTTTCACTCCTATCAAATCATGATTGCGCTCTACATATCGTCTAGCAAACTTCTATTATGTATTACAAAGCCTATCTAAGTTCCCATTATATCTTGAAAGCAAGAAGGAAAATGTACAACATCATTACTGAACCCAACCTCCCTTCTTCATCTCCTCCTTGGTATACTCTTCCAACCGCTCCGCAAGCTTCGCATCCCTCGCAGGCTTACTCTCGCACGTTGGCTCCCCAAAGCGACCGAAGATCTCAAGATACCCGCCACTCTGCTCAGCCGTCATACCATCACCAGCGACACAGTAGAGACTATTATACGAGCCCCTATCCGACGACCAAAACATACCAGTCTTTCGCAGGACGGTGATCATGCCCTGCATGGCCAAATTCGATTTATTTACACCCTCTTGCAGATTCGTCTCCACGAGTCCCGGATGCACACAAGAAGTCCAGATTTCCCCCTCGTTGTTAATGGCGCTTGCTGACCCCGGACCGTACGCCTTGTGAAGCGACTTGGTATGCAGGATGTTAGCGAGCTTACTCTGCCCGTAGCGAACCATGTCGCCCGCATCTTTCAACGCGGGGTTATCGAAGTTAATCCCGCCTTTCGGCGCTTGCAAGTGTCCGGACGAGGTGAGATTGACGATGCGCACGCTTCCGGGGGGAAGCGTTTTGGATGTTTCTAGCATCAAGGGAAGGAGGTGGTGTGTGAATACCCAGTGCGACAGGTAGTTGGTCTGCCACTGCGCTTCGTGCCCGACTTTGGTCAGCTCGAAGGGCGTTGCCATGATGCCGGCGTTGTTGACGAGGCCGTGCAGCGCGGTCTCGAGCGTGAGGAAACGTTGCGCGGCTGCGACAACGCTGGTGAGGTCTTTGAGATCCATTTGTAGAAGGTCGATGTGGGCGGAGGGGTGCATCTTCTTGATTCTGGCTATTGCTTCTGTGCCCTTGTCCACGTTGCGAGCGCACATGTATACGTGCGCGCCATGTTCTGCGAGATGGGCTACGGTGTAGTATCCTCTGTTGAAGGTATTGTTAGTTGAATAGGTCATTCACTAATGGTGTTTGCAACACGTACATGCCTGAATTTCCTCCGGTGACGATGAACACTTTGTCCTTGAGATCGGGGAGAGCGTCGGGGTTGAAAGTAGTGTTAGGCATAGCGGAGGTTGAAGCGATGCAAGTCTAAGCGTGATGCGTTCTATACTCAGATGCGAGGACATGAAGCATTAAATAGAACAATAAAGACGGTGTTTGCACATACGGCATCCTATATCCGCGTCGGACGAGGTAGAGTTGCAGCGCAAATGGTGGAGACTTTGGGGCGCAGCGAGCAATGCAGCTTTAACATGGCTGTAGCCTACGGTCCAAACGCGCGGAGAAGTAGAGCTCCTAACCCTAAGTTTAATAGTTAGACTGTTTTCGCGCTAAAATCGCCCCTAACGCACAACCTAACGTATAGCCTACTCTACTAAAGTTTACTAGTAGTCTTATATTATTACTAATAATCGCAGTATAGAATACAGCATTATTACTAACACCTATATATAGAAATAATATATTATTATAGATATTATAGTACTATTCTTATATTACGTATAATTTTTTTAATATTCTAGGCTATATTAGAGTACTTTTAGCGCGTTTTAGATATTATTTTTTATCTTTTCTATAAAATAATTGCCTATAAATATTATTTTATATAATATATATATAATAATAATATTATCTATAGGCTTTTCTATAATTTTATATATATATAAAGAGACTATTAAACCTTAGAATAATATAGTCTTTCTAAAGAGCTAAATTTATATATAAAAATGTTAGAAGCTTATTTTAAATGTAAATTTAATAGTCTTTAATATATAGAATTATAGTTTAAACTATTTTATTACCTAAAACGTTATAGTGCTAATATTTTAGAGGTATATTAACATTTTAGACACGTAGACTTTTCTTAATATAGGCTTAGCGCTAATAGGTAATCTTTAGAAATAATTATAGTAACGCTATCTATAATCTAACTATTCTCTACTATATTCTTAGTATCTATATTTTATAGTTAAAGTTATCTTTAATATTTCTAATACTTCTTAGCTATTATTAGTACGTATGTACCTCTTAATCTTATTCTACTCTTACTATATAATATAAAGTTATTATACTTAATACTACTAAGCTACTTCTTTACTGCGTTAGTATTATTCTAGTTAATATCTACTCTTCTCTTCTTAATTAGTGCTAATAGAGGCTTTAATATAGGTATTTATAGCTATTCTCTAATATCTTAAATAATCTTACTATATTTATCTTGCACACTATATATCTTATATACCTACTTTTAACTTAAGTCTTTTACCTTATCTATATATATCTATAATAATATAGATTAGCAAAGGTAATATAGAGTATTATCTTAGATATATCTTATACTAATAGTAGTTCTATTTATATATATTCTATATTTTAGAGATAAGACTACTACTATATATAAAAGGCTATAAGAAGAGAAGTAGAGGCTAGCTCTTAATTATTATAAGCGCTCTCTTTAGATTATTCTATATAGCTTTAAGATTATAAATTAGTAGCTTTATAATTAGTAGAGAAATCTAGATATCTTTCTTACTAAATATTATAGTAATACCTCTAACGTTAATAGTTCTTATCTCTTCTCTCTAGTAAGCGCCTATAATAATATTACTTAGTTAGATAGTATTATTAATATAGCTTTATATATTCTCTTATTAAGAATAACTATATACTATTTTCTCTATCTCTCTAGACATTAGTAGTATAGCTATAGCGTGCTGTATATTATATATAACATTATAGTGCTAGTAGATATAGAAGTAAGTAGTATCTATACTAGAAAGTAGCTAAACATTCTTAATAAGTGTAGAGAGAAACTAGTTATATAGATTAACTTGTAGAGGTATAAGTGCCTAGTAATATTATAATAGTAGTAACGTTAGTGCTACTATATTACTAATATTATAAGCTAGTAGTAGTAGAGTATATTATAAACGTTAGAGTGTATAAATAGAGAGATTCTCTAGTTTATAGATATCTAGGTCTTTAGTACATCTCTAATATATTAGAGCTAGCTATAATTATTAGCTACGTTCTTACTAGAAAGTATATTATTATTTTTAACGCGCTTACTTAATTACTATCTTCTTAGCTACCTCTCTTATCTATATAGATATTCTAAATCTATTAGCTTTATACTTCTATGTCTATAATAATAACACTTACGTATATAATACTAACTCTTAGTTTTTAGTAGTAGAAACGTTATAGGTGTTTAGTACACTAAGAGCACTACACTCTTAGAAGTACTAAATTTATTTAGATACTTTCTACTTTAAAGTATTATAGACTATATTAGATAATTATTAAGAGTAAATAGAGTAGAACGTTAGTAGGTTAAGGTAGTATCTTACTATTTATTACGTTATTATGTTTATTATTAATAATAGTAAGTAGACTAGATTTGTAGTAGATAATAATTAGTAAGGTAGAATTATTAGAGACGTACTAGAAAGGTTTTATCTAGTTATATATATAGGCTTTACTACTCTACTTCTTATAGTGTTTAGAACGTACACTACGTTTATAAGTATAGAGATATTTTTACTCTATAACTATTATACTCTACGCTTATTATTATTATACTCTATAATACTACTACGTAAGAAGAAGATAGTAATATTTAACTTACTTAAAGAGGTGTTAAATACAATTACTCTTAGCTAGAGCGCTAGAGATAATAAGCTAGAGAATAATAATAATCTTAATACTATTAACTAAAATAATCTTAGCTATAAGATTAATATTACTACTAAGCACTAAGATAAGCTTAAATAAGTTAAGTAGAAATTAGTGTTTACAAAGAAGAAGCTTTAATTATTAGAGATAACTATAAAGTAGTCTTATACTTAATCTATAATTAGAGCTTATAAAAAGTGCGTTAGTAATAATTATATAAAGTAGTTATTAGCGTTAATAATAAGTCTAAGATAGTAGAAACGTTTTAAATAATAGGTTAAGGTAAAACGTCTAGGTTTAGAGCGTAAGCTTAATAATTCTAGTTCTTAGATACTAAAGCTTATTACTCTCTAGATATAGAAGTTATATAATACTATATTATTAGTAATAAAAGAGAAAGGCTAGTTCTATTATTATTAATATTCTTTAGTTTATTCTATTACGTTCTCTATATATAAAGACTCTACTCTAGCTTTAAGAGCTACTTTAGTAACGTCTAAAGTAATTAGAGATAAGCTAGATGCTAATACGTAAAGTAGTTAATTATTCTCTTATACTTAAAAGATAAGAGTAATAATTAGCTAGTACTATAGGTATTAAAAGAAGCGCAGTATAAGTAAGTAGAAAGAGAGAAAAAATAGAAAATATACTAGAAATCTATTCTATTCTATAATAGTGTTAACGTTAATAAAGAGTATTAAATATTAAAAGGTATATTCTCTAATATTCTTAGAGAGTATTATTAATAACGTTTAGGTATAAGTAGGTAAAGTAGCTAAGAGTGCCTACGTAGTTAAGAAGAAAGATTTACAAAATATATAAAATAATACCTAGGCTAGATTTCTAGGTAGTTATAATAAAAAAGCTTTTTCTTAATAATTACTACTTAATAAGCGTAGTTATATTGTTTAGGTATAATATTATTAATAATTAATAATATACCTAGCATATATAATATTATTCTAATACCTTCTATAGCTTAAGAAGTGTCTATAAATTAAGCTATAGATACTGTAGATTATTAATAAAGAGAAGAGAATAATTAAGCTTACTCTTCTCTTCTATAAAATATACTAGAATAGAGGTTTATATTATTACTCTATATAATTACTTCTATTAACGTCTAGTATATAGAGATTAAGCTATTTATTCTTTACGTTAATTAGCGTAAACGTTATCTCTTAATTCTAGACTTATTACTTAAGTAGCTAGTAATCTTAGAGATTTAGACTAGCTATCTTTTTTAATAATTTAACACTTTTAATTATTCTAAACTATAAGATATAAAGGTAATTATAAGTATATACGTTAGTATTGTTTAAATAGCAACGTTGCTAACATATTATAAGATAGTAATAGCGTTTATTAAGAACTTCTATAACTATCTTATTAATATTAATATTAATAGTAGCTACTACTCTAGCTACTTATTTTATTAAGGTAGTATTTAGTATTTCTTACTTAATAAACGTTAGTAACTAAAACGCATATGCAAATAAAGTAGGTAGTTAATAGAGTTTACGTTAATAATAATTATAAAGTATCTTATTAGTATAAATAATAATCTAAGTATAAGATAGAATAAGTATATAGACCTATTACCTTGTCTAGAATAATTATATTAGTAATATAGTTAAATATATCTTTGCGCTTAACGCTAATAATAATAATATAATACTACTCTTTTCTTTATTAACGTTCTTAATAGTGTAATATTAAATATATTATATATCTTATATATAGTAAACGCTTACCTATTAACGCTGTATACGTTTACTATTAAAGTAGTAAATTTATTACTATAAATGTTGTATATATTAATCTTTAAAGTAGTAAATACTTATTACTAGAAATATTATATACGTTTCTTATTAAGGTAGTAAATATATTACTACATAGGTTATATATATATATATTCTTAATATAGTAAATTTATATTACTATAAACGTTATATACGTTTACTATTAAAGTAGTAAATATATTACTATATTACTACAAATGTTGTATACGTTAGAGCTTACTAGTAAGTTAATATATTACTATAATTATTATAAACATTAGACTTTACTAGTATAATTATATATTATAGTAATTATTATAAATGTTTTAAATATTAGTAGAATTTAACTAGCGCTCTACTAGGCAAAACTTCTACTACTTTAGTTCTAATAATTATAAAGATTATTATAGATAATTAAGTAGAAATAGAGTATTATAGAGAAGAGAATAGTTATTAGTTATATTAATTATTTATAACGTTATCGCACGTACTCTTTACTAGAGAGTATTAGTTATAGACACTAAATTAGATAAAGTTATTATTAAGACTAATTTTAGTTCTATACTTCTTAGTAGTAGTAGCGTAAGCGCAGAACTAGCTATTTTAAGAGAGTAACTATAATTATTAGTAATATTTAAAAAAGAAAGCTATAATTAGTACTAACGTTTGCAGGCTTTAACTTAAGGTAGAGAAAGTTAAAGAGAAAATCTTTAAAACCTTAGCGTAGCTTAGATAGAATTATCTAGAATAATTAGTATATTGTTAGTAACGTTTAACAAGATAGAACTTATAGTAGAATTACTATTTAGAGTGTAGAGAATATACTTCTTCTAATTATATATTAGAATTGTTTAGAATATTTAGAAAATTATTACCTATAATTAAGAGAAATTTCTTAACTATAGCTTTCTTCTATAGATAACTATAGAGCAAGGTATTAATATTATTAAGACTAATAGAGATCTAAAGCGTTGTTAATAATAGAATATAGTAAATTATTAAGAATGTTTACTTTATTACTACTAGAATTAGTCTTCTATCTAACTACGTAGGTTTAGTATTTAGGTAGATAATCTATAAAGTGTTAAATTAGTACAAATAATATTTAAATTATTAGTAATAAACGTTTCTTACGCTATATTCTTCTGCGTAAACTTTCTATACCTTTAGTCTTCTTAGGCCTATTTTAATATTAGAATATTCTAAATAATTGTAGTAAAAAGACTTACTATACGTTAGGTCTCTACTACTTATTCTAGGCCTAAATCTTACTAGTAATTATTAGAGATAATAGTGTAATTAGCGTAAACGTTTATATACTAGACGTTCTTCTACTAGACTTTCTTAAGAATAGAATAATTATTAAGCACTTTCTACTACCTACTATATTATTAGTAATAATTATAAATATAGATAATATTCTAACTTACTTCTTCTTAAGAATTATCTAATATAATTTAGCTTAATCTTTCTTTAGTTAGCTACTTTGCTTACGCTTAAGTCTAATTTTATTCTAAATAATATTAACTAGAGATAATAGAGGCTTAGAGAGCTTAGAGCTAGATACTATTACTAAAATTATTATAGATAATTAAGGCGCTAGCCTACTTTAGTGTAGATAATTAAGTATTTGCTATAGGTTATAAAAAGGTCTACTTTTAATATTATTAGCTACATTTATAAAAAAAAAATACTTATTACTATAGATTATTCTAAACAATTAGTAAGAGTAAAAGTAGAGGTAGATAGATTATATAATAGAGGTATACTAGATTAGGTAGAATATTATAAATAATTATAAGGTAAAGGTGTAAGGTAAAAGTAGACTAAATTAGAAAATTATTAGAAATAATGTAATTAGCTAGGTTAAGTAGAATAGTATAAATAATTATAAAGTAAAGGTAGGCTAGATTAGAAAATTATTAGAAATGTTATAATTAGCTATAATTATTAGACTAAGTAGTGTAATTATTAAAGCTAATTATTAGGTAAAATTATTAGAGCTACTTACAAAGAGGTTTAGTAGAGTAGAGAATAAGAAACTTAGTCTAATAGGCTGTAATAAGTACTATAGAGGTCCCTGCACGCTAGTAGCTACTAGGCCTAATTAGGCCTAGGTTGCTACTAAGACTATTAAACTCTAAGTAGAAGCACGCTATACGTTAAGTCTCTTAGACTAACGCGTAGAGTACGCTCTCTCTATATAAGTATAGCGTAAGAGGTTTACCTTTTATTTAATAAATAGAGATAGGTTATTAGGTAAATAAACTTTAGTAGATAAGAGTAACTAGATATATTAAGCTTATAAGCTAATTTATAATAACTATTCTTAGATTCTGCGTATAAGTAGACTAAGCCTTATAGAGCGTAGAGAGAGTTGTCTACGTTACGTAGATATATATTAGCTTAAACAAGACCTTAGAAGCCTCTAACACGTACATAGACTTAAAGCACTTTACTATAGTAACTACTTTATAAATATCTTATTCTACGTAGACTAGAATAGGCGTAAAGTATATCTAAACAATTTACTTTTATAGTTAAATAGCTTATAATTAGTTTTGTGTACGCAGCTTAGTTATTAGAGTTAATCTATATAATTAGCTTTATCTATATAATAATTATAGCTAGACTAATATAGCTTCTATCTAATATAGTTAGTAATCTACCTAAGTAAGTAATTTCTAGATTAATACTTAAGAAAGTAGCTATAAGTAAAGCTTTTATAGAAAAGAAGTAATCTTTCTTTTAAAAGTTTTAATATTTATTATATAATTTAAACTTACTTATATAGAAAGGTAATTTTTAGATTTAGGTAATAAGAGTAGAGCTTTAATCTACTAATTTAAAGATATACTTTACTTTTATCTTATACTACTATAAACTTAAGTAGTAAGTATTCTTTACTTATATTCTTACTATAAAAATAATAAAATTATCTAGTAAGAATTATAATATAAGAACGCTACTTAGCTTAGTATTCTTTAAAAAAATTAAAGTATAATATATATATTATCTAGTTAAGATAGAATATTTAGTATTAAAAAATAGAAATCTTTTACTAACGTAGTAAAAGTTATTAAGCTATTATAGTAAGAATATAAGTTTTATAATATTTAAAATATATATTAAAAATACTTTATCTATTTAAGTTATACTAAAGTTATAAGTTCTAAATTTCTAATAAAGTATAACTACTATATAAATTTAAATCTTATACTAGTCTACTTTTTAAATTACTTATAAAGATATATTACTTTTATTAAAAGCTATAATCTAATATAGCTTTAGATAAAGCTAAGCTACTTTACTTTCTAGCTTTACTAGTAGATAGTATTTAGATTTTTTTAAGATATAAGACTATATAGATCTTAGAGCTTATACTAGCCTAATCTTTTAGATTATACTTTACGCTATACTCTTATTACACTACTTCTATCTAGAGTTTTTACTTCTATCTAGTATATTATATATATTATACTTTATAGTACGCGTAATTATTTAAAGTTTTAATATTTCTTACTAAGGCTTAGAGGCTTAAAGCGTAGTAAGCTAATATAAAGCTTATATTAGGTTACTACTATAGTCTATATAAAACGCTAATGTCTATAATTACTATAATTATATTCTATAGCTAATTAGATTATTATAAATTAAACTTATAATCTACTTTCTAATTAGGTCTAGCGCTAATTAAGTAAGAAATATTAAAGTTTACTTACCTCTATATATAGCTCTATATACAGAATCTTACTTATTAAACTTAATTATATTACTTTTTTATACTATTCTATGTTACTCTATATCTAAGTATAAATACTTACTACTTTTAGTTAAGACTATAATACTAAAGTATATTACTTAATATTATATAATATTAGAAACTATTATATAACTATATAAACTATTAGATAACTATTTATAGTTTTACTAATACTATCTAAATTAAGTAGCTACTCTACTATTACTTAAGAAATAATTATATTAATTATAATACTACTATTAGCGCCTATAGAATATATAAGTAGAGAATATCTAAAGTAGAGTAACTAATATATACTATTAGATACTCTTTATTAAAGTACTTAGCTATTAAGAAGATAGTAGTTAAAGACTTTATACTTTATTACTAAAGTTATAATATAATAAAAAGAAATTTAGCTTACTTTTCTTAAAGTAAGTAGTTAATAGTAAATTTATATATTATATATTAAGTACTAAGAATATATAATAATCTATAAATAAACTTTTAAAAGATAATATCTTATAACTATATACTACTTTTATTTGTACTATTATTTTATCTAACTATAATATATTTTAGTTTTATATCTATCTATTTTATAAAAGCGTAACTTAAGATACTTAGAATATCTAGAATACTATAGCTTAGAACTCTACTTTAGCTAAGGTTTAGAAAGATAGCTACTACTAAAGTAGCTTTCTAGACTTATACTTTTTACTTTTCTTAATAAAAAAGATAACTAGTTTTAAACTAAAAGAGCCTATAACTTATAATATATTGTACTACTAAGTTAATATTTACTAGAATTATCTTAAAGTTAGTATCTAAAATAACTCTAAAATTATTTATATCTTCTTAGAAAGTAGATAATAGCTAGAATTCTTAACTAATATTAAGATTAATAAGAATAATAACGCTAATAGTACTTATACTATTATAATAGACTAAAACTTTTAGAAAAGCGCTAGTTTTAATTTAATAGCTAATAATAACTTACTTTATATTACTATATATAATAGTGCGTATCTTACTAGCGCTATTAAATAATATCTATAGTAGTTCTATACTATACTTATTTATATTATAATAGTAGAAGAATTCTTAGTATAAGTCTACTTTATTCTTTAAGCTATATATAAAGTTTCTCTAACTACTATACTTTACTATCTCTATAATAAGAAGCTTAACTATATCTATAATTTTAAAGCTAAGCTTAATAGATCTAAAGATAATATTACTTCTAATAATAAAGCTAATAGCTCTAATAACTAAGCTCTTTAAACTAAAGTTTAGAAGTTTATAAAGCTATCTAAACTTACTAGTAAACTATTTTTTATTTTAAAAATACTAATAACTTTTATAAAAATAAGCTAGAGTAGCTAAAAGCTAAACTTACTAATAAAAAAAGTAAAGCTAACTACTTCTATAAGAAGTAAAAAAATAAATAAAATATATTTACTACTAAGCGTAAATAAGCTACTATTAAAAAGAAAAAAGGTAATAAGTACTTTATTACTTACGCTAATTATAACTAAGACTTTAAAGTTTTAGAAAAAAAATATAATAAAGTCTAGTATAGTACTAACTACTTCTAATAAAAATATAATATTATTCTAAATAAGCTTCTATTCTATAAATCTAACTATTACTTATTTACTATTCTCTACTATAATTAGACTAATCTAAATAACTACTATAAACGTAATATATGTACTAATAAAAGCTTATAATATAGCATTTCTATTCTTATCTATAACTCTACTACTAAATATATCTATAATACTATTAAGCGCCTACACTAAGATATAGCTAAATACTTTTATTATAATACTTTTAACTATAAGTACTAGAATAATATATCTAAGTAATATAATAAGTATTACTTCTCTCTATTTAACGCTTTTAAGTATTAAGATTAACTAAGCTAATAAGCTATATCTAGCTTATATAACTAAGCTTTATTAGCTATAGAAGATATAAATAGAAGAGTTACTATTAAACTTTCTAATATCTTAGTTTTTAAAGATAAAAATAATACTAAGAGTAAAAGTAAAAACTATAAAAAGTAGTATTACTTTACTATAAATAAATACTCTATATATAAAAATAATAACTCTATACTTTTCTATTTTAAAAACTATATTAAAAGTAATATCTTAAATCTAATTAAGTATAATATTATCTCTTTAAAAAGCTATCTTAATATTCTAAATACTTTAGATAAATACTTTAGCGCTAAAACTTATAATAAGAAGATAGAAGCTAAAACTACTCTATATAATAACTTATTAATATAGAAAAATAGTAAAATTTTTATAATATAGAAGTAATACTTTATAATAGTATATTTAGTGCTTAGAAAGAGTAACTATAAGATAATTAGTTATACTTATTACTTTTTACGCTCTAGACTTACTATCTTAACTACTACTAGATCTATCTATAAAGAGATACTAATAGCTTTTCTTAACTATACCTATAACTATAATCTAAATTAAAAGAAGATTTATAGCTACTCTATACTTATAGCTAAGAAAACTACTAAGTATAACTTCTATAAGCTTTATAAGCGCTCTTTATTAAACTACTTACTAAAGTAAAAGTAAAGCTCTAATTAAACTACTAAGTAATTTACTATCTTTAGATAAACTAACACTTAGCGTAATATTTTATTTAGAAATAAAGTATACTTTAAGTATAGTAATAAAGCTTATTATAGTAATAACTATACTAAGATTTAAGCTATTTCTTTTAAGTAGATTAAGAGTCTATTAGTAAACGCTCTAAACGCTAACCTTACTAATAAAAAAAATACTATTACTAAAAATACTTCTTCTAAGTAAACTAATAATAACTATAAGTACTAAGTATACGTTAAAGATAAGAATATTAATAAAGAAGACTATATTATTAACTATATCTATAAGTTATATTTTTAAATACTTCTAAATAAAATTATAATTAGAAGCTAAAATAAAGTAAATTAATTAGAAAAATCTATTTTATAATAGAATACTATAATTAACTTAAAGCTATAGTAATAACTATACTAGACGTTTAGACTCTATAACTATAATAATATAACTTTTCTACTACTACTATTTACTATTTATAAGAAAGCTTTTACTTTACCTTATAGCTAGACTTTAAATATTAGCTTTCTACGCTATTAGGTAATAAAACTACTATATATCTAGTTAATACTAGAGCTAGCGCCTACTTTATTAGCTAGTAAAAAGCTCTTAACTATAAGTTTTATTACGTAATAATATTACTAATCTAATTAACGCTTACTAATAGTTATACTATTAAGTTATTTATAAAAGCTATAAAATTATTTATTATCTATAGCTTCTATACTAGTAAATTTCTCTATTATATTATTAATATTAGATAGTATAACCTTATTCTTAGAATAAATTAGATAGAATACTATAACTCTACTTTTAACTTTAGCTCTAATTAGTTAATAATATTTAATAGCTTTTATTACTACCTAAACTATTTATATACTAGAATAACTAAAACTATATATAGTAATAAGCGTCTACTAGATAGTTATATTTTAAAAGTAGATAAGAATATAGCT
Organism: Alternaria viburni; assembly: GCF_023758015.1. NCBI lineage: Eukaryota > Fungi > Ascomycota > Dothideomycetes > Pleosporales > Pleosporaceae > Alternaria > Alternaria viburni. The sequence continues at coordinate 182,287 of NW_026055810.1, forward strand.
ATTATAATAATAAGCGTCTATACTATAGTATTAACTACTAAACAATATCTAGAGTAGATTATCTAGATAAAACTTTATTATTAGAAGAAGCTTTATAAATTACTTAATAATAACTATAGCTATAAAGCTTTCTAGAATAATATTATACACTATATAAAGATATTCTAGAATAACTTTATTAAGTATATAAAAAAGTATAAAAAGATAAAGATAATAAATAAAGAGCTAAAAAAGTTAGTATCTAATTAGCTCTACTCTAAAATAAAAGAGATCTTTAGTCTTTACTTTATAAACTATCTTCTACTTTACTATCTAAGTATAGACTATATTATTAATATTAAAGCTAATAAGCTACTTTAGCTATTTATTAATAAACTAATATAATAAAAGATAGAAGCTATTAAAGTATATATTAATAAGATAATAGATAAGAGATTTATCTAATCTAGCTCTTTACTATATGCTTTACTTATTCTTATTATTAAAAAGCTAGAAAGTAAACTATATATTTACGTTAATTATAAAGGCTTAAACGCTATTACTAAGAAGAATTATAATATACTACTATTAATAAAAGAGATACTTATATAAATAGCTAAGGTCTATATTATAAGTATTATTAATATTATTACTACCTTTAACTTAGTTAGAATTAAAAATAGTAATAAGAAAAAAATAGCTTTTTAGATAAGATATAAACTTTATAAGTATTTTATTATACTATTTAGACTATATAATATTCTAGAAACTTTCTAAATATTTATTAATAAAACTTTTTATAAGTATCTTAATAATATCTATAGCGCTTATCTAGATAATATTTTTATATATAGTAAGAGTAAAGCTTTTTATAAAAGTTATATTCTTACTATATTATAAAGACTTAGAAACGCTAGAATATATCTAGATACTACTAAGTATAAGTTTAAAGTTAAATAGATTAAATACCTTAGCTTTATTCTTATAACTAATAGATTAAAAATTAACCTAAAAAAAGTTACTACTATTAAAAACTAGTTATTACTAAGAATAATTAAAGATATCTAGTTTTTCTTAGATTTTATAAACTTCTATAAACGCTTTATTAAAAGCTTTTTATATCTAGTAAAACTACTTATAAAGCTAATTTAAAAAGATACTAATACTTATTATAGTAAAGTATTAATGTAGAGTAGAGTAATAAAACGTAGTTAGTAACTCTATATAGTAATCTTATTATAGGTATATTTTTTAAATACTATATACTTACTATATATAACTATAGAATTTAATAAAACTCTCTCTCTCTAACGTTTACTATAGATATAGTGCTTTAATAATAATAATAATATACTTATAGAGAGTAATAGTAATAGAGGCTTCTCTAGTATACTTAGAAGTAGACTTAAAGATAGTAATAAGTAAGCTATAAAGCTATAGAAATATTAAAATATTTTTAAAAGTTAATATAAAAGCTTTCTAAGAGAAAGCTTTTAGTAGAGATCTTAGTAGAAAGAGTAGAAGTTAAAGTAGAAGTTAGAGCGTAGTATAATATAGCCTTTCTCTTAGCTATAGAGCTAGATAAGTAAAAGCACTATATAAGTAAACTTTAGGTCTAAAAAGTAATATTAAATTATAGTACTATACTACTATAAAATATAAAAAGATATTTACGCAGGTAAACTATAGTATAGAGAATAGTAGCCTAGAGAGAATTATAAAAAGCTTTATATATAAAGAATACTTTTCTTTTTTTTCTTTTTTTTCTATCTAATATCTTAAAGAACTTCTTATATCTCTAAGAGATCTAAATACCTAAGCTAAATATCTAGCTAAATATCTAGCTAAATACCTAGATATAACTTCTAAGCTTAATACTAATACTAATATTACCTTAAAAATATTAAACGCTGCTTTTCTCTCTATACCTACTACCTAAATAAGTACTTCTAACTCTTTAGTGCCTAGCGTAGATAATAGTTATCTAGTACTACTAATAGGCTTAGTTTTCTATAAAGTTAGTATTACTAATACTAATATAATCTTTAATATCTTATACCTCTAAGTATAGATATATAAAGATAATCTTAAGAATATAGTAGTAATATTTATAAATATTATTCTACTAAGAGAATTTAATCTAAAGAATAAAGTACTATATACTTATCTTTATATAGATATACTCTTTATTATTAAGCTATTTTAAATAAATATACTATTTATATACTATACTATAAAGAAATAGAAAGATAAAGCTTTTACTTAGAAGAAGTTTAAGCGTTAAAAAAGAGTAGACGTAATATATAATATAATAATAGTGCTAGTATAGATAGTAGTAAAAAAGTAGATATAGTTAAATAGACTCTATCTCTAGACTTTACTCTAGAAGTTAGAGACGCTTAGAATTATTAGAGAAATAAAAGATAAGCTATAAGTATAAGTATAGTAGTAATAGAGCTAGTAAGCTAAGAAATAGTAGTTATAAGCGCTCTAAAATAATCTAAGTATTATTATAAAGTATAAAAGGCTATAGTAAAAGCTAAAAACTTATTAGTATAAATAAAGAATAGGTAAATAAGTAGGTAATAGTAAATATAGATAGTAAGTAGTAGTTATATAATATAGTTAAAGTTATTAGACTTATAGGTAATTACGTATAGAATATAAGTTACTAGTATTTATATAAGTATTATATAAGCGTTATATAAGTATCTTAGGTTAGATTAAGCTTTATACTAGTAGTAGACTTACTAGATTACTTTTTAGAGATATATAATTACATAAAGCTAGTGCTAGTACTAGTTAATAGTCTAGATAGCTATTAGTAATATATAATAAATATAAAGTAGTTAGTCTATTATAATTACGCGTGTAGTAACTATTATATTAGTAGTAGTAGTAGTAGTATAGGTATAAGTATTATAGTAAGTTATAAATCTAAGCTTACGTTAGAGATTTTTAAGTTTACTATTAGGTCTAATATAGTAACGCGTTATTGCGTAATTACGTAATTACGTAATTGCTTAATTTTAAAAAAGTACGCTGTAGGCTCTGTCTCTTAGGCCTAGAGAAGATACTAATACTTATAAAGTATTTCTATTAGCTAATAGATTAGCTATATTTATTACTTTCTATTTTATTTAGAAAGCTTTTAAAACTACTAGTATTTTAGCCTATTTTAATCTAGACTTAGAAGCTTAGTTAGAGACTAATATATTAGACTTTATTACTACTATAATACTCTACTAGATATATAATAGTATACTCTAACTTATAGTTTTTTTATTAAAAAAGATAAATTTAGCTAAGTATAATTATAAAATCTATAATAAAAAACTTTTTATAATTATTTAAGCCTTTAAGAAGTAGCGTTTAAAGCTTACTAGTACTAAGAATTTTATTAAAGTCTTATCTAATTACTAGATACTCTAGATATTTATAACTAATAAGAGGTTAAATAGAAAATAAGTATAGTAGGCTAAATTTCATACTAAATTTAACTTCTATATTAAGTATTATTCTTGTAAATAAGAAACTAAACTAGATACTCTAACTAGATAGCTTAGTAATCTTTTAGTTAATTATAATAATAAGTAATAACACTATTAGATATAGATAATTATTAAATCTAATTAAGTTAATTCTAAAGTATAAGTAGCTTATATATACTTTAAGAAGAATAGAGGTAGCTACTACGCTATCTACTTAGCCTACTATTACTCTAGATATATTAATAACTACTCTATTACTCTAGTCTAGATAATATACTAACTTAGTAAAGAGAATATAGTTAGTAAGTTATATATAGAGTTAACTTTAATAATATTCTTTATATACTTTACTCTCTTAGATATTATAGATAAGAATTTTATAGTTATAACTTAGAAGAACTTATTAACTATAATTAAGAATAAATATATTAAAAAGAAAGATAGCGTACTTAAGAAACTAATTAAGACTATTACTAAAGGCCTAAGATATATTTTCTATACCTTAATTTATAGTAGTTACTATTTCTATATTAAACTAGAAGACTATATTATATATAATAGCCTTCTCTATATTAAGAATAAAGTTTATATTTCTAGCTTAAGCTATATTTAAATAAAAGTTATTAAATAAAGCTACTAAGTTTTCTATAATAGTTATAGTAGTAAGTATAAGTTATACTTTTATCTCTTATAATAGTACTATTAGCTAAAGATAATAACTAATTTTACTTAGTATTTTTATAACTACTTTACTTATAAGAGAACTAAGAGTTATTAGAATAGTAAGTATAGTTTACTTTACTCTCTACTAATTCTATATAAATACTAGTTCTATATTTTACTATATTTTATTATTTACTTATATCTATACTTCTATAATAGATAGATTTTTATAAATATACGTATTATAATTAATAAACTTATAAAAAAGAAGAAATTTATTTTTAAAGTAGCGCTTATAGTTAATACCTTAGACTAAGTCTTTATTAAGTGTATCTAAAAAAAGAAAAGCTACTCTAATAAGATAGTTACTAATAGAGGTAGCTAATTTATAGTATATATCTAAAAATACCTCTATTAGTACTTAGATACTTATCTAAAGTATTCTATAGTATTTTACTTATAAATAGATAGTTAGACTAAGAATACTAATCTCTACTTAAAGTAATACTTATAAGTATATATTAATTATAAGTAGAATAATTAGACTTTCTACCTTTTTATTATAGAGTCTAAGGCTAACTTTATAGTTAGTATAAGTACTAGTATAACTTCTTTTTAAGTAATAAAGAGATATAAGTCTAAGTTTAGTCTAGAATCTTTTTTATCTATAGTATCTACTAATACTAAATCTATTTAGATAGATAAGACTTAAGTAGACTAGTTTACTACTTACTTAGACTAACTACGTAAGAAACTCTAGTAATTAATATAGTAGGCCTAAGCTAAGTAAGCTAAATATACTAATAATAACTACTTACTTATACTAGTCTTTAAGATTAGTAATATAGTTATACTTAATACTAGAAATATATATACTATTTATCTACACTACTTTCTTAACTTTAAAAACTATAGCTTATTTAAAGTTATCTACTCTATTAATAATATAGTTTATAAACTCTAACTATTTAAAGAGATAAGTAAACTCTATAATATATTCTTTCTATAGCTACTATACTTATACTCTAAGAATCTATTACTTAGTTAAGTTAGAAATAAAAAGTAGCTAGTAGTAGTATACTCTAATATAGAAGATAATAAAGACTATATTATTAAGACTATTAAAGACTAATATATTTATAAATAACTAGTAGATTCTAGTATATAGTATAAGAGTTTTTTTTAGTACTTTATTTAATAAGCTAACTATCTAAAAGAACTTAATAATTTCTTTTAGAAACTTTATATAAACTTTATAAGTAGCGCTAATACTATTATTAACTATTACTAGTAATATCTAGTAAAGTCTAAAATATACTTCTAGTTTAAGATATTAGTAAGCTAATAAAATTTTCTAATAATAACGCTTAGCCTTTATACTATATAAATATTTATTACTAATAGCTAAGTGTAAGTACTTATATTCTACTTTATTACTATATTAAACTATAAATAAAAAGAGTATTTCTGTATTCTTTATCTTACTACGTAATAAGAATACTTACTATAGATTAGTTAACTAATATATATAAGGCTTAGAATAGGCGTTATAACTAATATTATAATAACTCTATTTTCTAGAGATTAGTTAAGTAAAAGTAATAATAATTTAGCTTTTAGAGAGTTACTATTACTAAGGTAATAACTAATCTAGCTAGAACTATAGAGCTATTATAGTAGTAAGAAGTAACTATCTATCTACTTACTAATAGACTAAATAGAGTATAATAATACTATAGTTAACCTCTACTATACTATTATAACTAATTAATAAATTCTTAATATAAATAATACTAACGCAAGTGTACTAGCGTAATATAACTAAGCGTACTAGTATACTCTATATCTAAGAATATAATAGAAGAATAGATAATAATAGTATTATAATACTTATCTAGCCTATATAGCTTTTATAATATAAGTATCTCTTTTATATATTATATATTATATTTATAATTATATATATCTAGTAAATTATATAAAAGTAAAAAAAATATTATAAGTATTAGAACTTACTCTTATTTAAGAGATAGATAGTATTACAGATTAAACTAATAATCTACTTTCTAATTAGGCCTAGTACTAATTAAGTAAAAAATATTAAAGTTTACTTATTTCTATATATAGCTCTATATATAGAATCTTACTTATTAGACTTTACTATATTACTTCTCTATATAGATAGCTTTCTAATTTAGCTAACTAGGTATTATACTTTTATTCTAAGATTATAACTTTAAAAGCTCTATTATAGTAAAGTATTAATATAGAGTAGAGTAATAAAATATATTTAGTAACTCTATATAGTAATCTTACTATAGGTATATTTTCTAAATACTTTATACTTACTATATATAACTATAGAATTTAATAAAACTTTTTCTCTAATATTTACTATAGATATAGTACTTTAATAATAATAATAATATACTTATAAAAGGTAATAGTAATAAAGGCTTCTCTAGTAGACTTAGAAGTAGACTTAGAGATAGTAATAGGTAAGCTATAAAGCTATTAAGCTATAGAGTTATTAAAATATTCTTATAAAAGCTCTATAAGTAGAGTAATTACTTAGTACTTTATACTAAATTTTATAGACTTAATTTAATAGATATATATAATAAGATATATAGTAAGTAGTTCTAAAACTACTAGTAGATTTTAATAAATTTAGTATATATTACTATTAATACTAAAACACTTATATAAACTAATTATTTCTACTATAGCTATATTACTATAGTTATATATATATTACGCGCTTATAGTACTTTACTACTTACTTATAGTTATAAATATACGCGTAGGTAAGTATATAGTTAACTTAGAAAGTAATAATATTATTTAAAGTCTTAGCTAATTACTTTTTCTATTTACTAATAATAATAATAATAAAAGTAGTAGTAGTAATATTATAATAGCTCTACTAGGCCTTACGTAGTACTTACGTAGCCTATAGTAGTAGTAGTAATAGTATAATAATCTAGCTATATCTTATATAGTACTTACGCTATAGTCTAGTATATCTCTACTATTACTTAGCTTATTCTACTAGCTTCTAGTATTATACGCGCGCTTATACTCTCTATTTAGATTACTTTTATTCTTATATTATTTATTATATTATTTATTATATTATCTATTATATTATCTATTATATTATCTATTATATTATCTATTATATTATCTATTATATTATCTATTATATTATCTATTATATTATCTATTATATTATCTATTATATTATCTATTATATTACCTATTAAGATATATTATAACTTATTATAGAATATTACAAGTAATCTAGTAGTAATTTAGGAGTACTTACTAGGCTTATAATATAAGCTCTAAGTAGATAGTAGTAAGACTTAGCTTAGCTTATAATATTACTATATAATATACTAAATATATAATAAATTCTCTATATCTACGCTATAAGCTTAGCCTTCTTAACTAGATTTTAAAAATAAATCTAGTTATATTTCTAGTACTTTTATTTACTAGAATTTTATCTTTTTATATATCTAATATACTTATATTACTCTTAGAGTCTATTCTTATAGACATAATTATAAAAAGCTTTAATTTTATCTTTCTTTTACTACTTAGTAGTAATAATACTAAACTAAAAAGTAGTAAAACTTCTCTTCTTATATAGACTACTATAACTTAAGTATATATTCTAAAAGTTATATATCTTAAAGTAGTTTTAAGCCTACCTTCTATAGATATATATAGTAATAGTAAATAGTATAATTTTTTTTAAAGTCTTTTTCTTACTAAGTAAAAGAAATATTATAGGCGTCTTAAAGACGCGCGTAAAGTTAGCTAGTACTAGAATATAACTATTAGTAGAATATAGTATATTAGATATTTAGTTATTAGTTAAAATAGTTTTTTTAATAAAGTATTATCTTAATAAAATATATAAAATAATAGTTAGTAGAATAATATTATATAGAAGGTAAGAAAAAATTCTATATATAAAGGAAAAAGATTTTATATACTATTTTACTACTATACTTTATATAGTAGCTTTATAAATATAGCTTAAACTATAGCTATAGTTATAAGCTATAGTTACTAGCTATAGCTATAAGCTATACTTTCTTATTACTATTATTATCTATATAGAGCTAACTTAGCTATTTTAAGAGCTATAGAACTATTTCTTATACTATTTTAATACTATAAGTGTAGAGAATTAAGCTATAAGCTTTTTAATAAAAAAAATAAAAAATATATAAATACTACTTTATTATTAATTAAAGAGATAGAGTAAAGTCTTAATTATAGCTACTATAACTAAAGTAATATAGAATAGAAATATACTCTTATAAGTAAAAACTAATAGACTCTAAATAAAGAAAATAAAAAAATAAACTAATTATTTATTACTTTAGAAATCCTACTAAGATAGAGTCTCTTTTATACTTTACTATATTTAATTTTTAGCTATTAATATAAATAAATATATTATTATAATTTCTATAGCTTTATAGCTTTATAGCTTATCTATTATAACTTTAAAGCCTATCTCTAAGTATACTAAAGAGGCCTTTATTACTATTACTTCTATAAGGATATTATTTAAATACTAAATATATAGTAAGTATTTTAATAATAATTTTATTTATAATACTTACTACTATATTATAGTAAATATAAGATATTTAAAAAATATACTTATATTAAAATTATAATATTAAGTTCCTAGACTATATTATAATACTTTACTGTATATTAATATTTTACGATAATATTATAATAATTTTATTATTAATAGTAACTATAGTAGTATAATACTTATATAGCTACTATCTATTAAATAGTATTATAATACTAAAAGTAGACTTTTAAGATTGTACTCTTTTTAGCTAATTTGTTATTAGTCTAGGTAAAAATTTAAATAAGCGCTCTACGCTAGTAGAATTATAGCTATCTCTATTTCTATAAGTAAATGTAGAAATACTTATAGCTATTACTAAAGTATATTATATTATCTACTTAAGATTTAATAAAGTATCTTAGACTTTTAATCTTAACTATAGTCTTTATTTTAACTATCTTAGTAGTAATAATATAAATCTTTATTAAGATATTATAAAAACTTTTAAAAAAGCTTTAGAAGTTTACTCTATTTAATTTTTATAATTATAATTAATTACTATTAGTACTAAACTTCTATAATAAAACTTCTTAATTATAAAGAATAAATAGGTAACAAGAACTATTCTCTAATAATAGAATATAGCTTTATTAGAACAAAGTAGTTAAATACTATAATAAATACTATAATAAATAGTATAACTAATAAAGATTGTAATAAAGTAATTGCAAAGTAGATAATAGGTAAAAGGTAATAATATTATTGCTAAGTAAAGAATAACTATAGAGAATTACTATTTCTTTTATAGAAAATAGCTACTAGAATAATTACGTAAATATCTACCTATTTCTACTTAAAGATAAGAATTTATAATTAAACCTACTTAATTTCTAGATTTATAATCTAAGTCTGCTAAATTCTTTTTATCTTCTAGATTTATAATCTAGACTAGTACTAATTATATTAGTCTATACGTTGTATTACATAGACTAATAATTAGTTTATTACTAGATTTTCTTAGTAATTATAGAAAGAGAGATAAAAAGATAAGAGTTATTATCTTACGTAATAATTCTAATAATAGCTAGGCTAAGATAAATATTATATTTAAGAATCTTCTAGTATAGTAAATTAAAACTAGCTACTAAAATCTTAATTACGTAAGTAATTAGATTTACTAAAAATCTTTTTAATTTATTTAGAAATAATAATAAGTGTAATCTTAACAAAGCTTAATAATAATAAAAAGATAATAATAACTAAGTTATTATAATCTTTATACTATAGTAAAGTATTTATATAGAGTAGAGTAATAAAACGTAGTTAGTAACTCTATATTATAATCTTAATATAAGTAAAGTTTCTTAATACTTTATACTTACTATATATAGCTGTAATAATTAATAGAACTCTCTCTATAATATTTACTATAGATATAGTACTTTAAAAATAATAATAATATACTTATAGAGAGTAATAGTAATAAAAGCTTTTTTAGTATACTTAGAGATAGACTTAAAAGTAGTAATAAGTAAGCTATAAAGCTATAGAAATATTAAAATATTCTTAAAAGTTAATATAAAAGCTTTCTAATAAAAAGCTTTTAGTAGAAAAAGTAATAGTTAGAGCGTAGCGTAGTATAGCCTTTCTTTTAGCTATAAAAGTAGATAAGTAAAAGCCTAATAAGCTATATAAGTAAACTCTAAATCTAGAGTAATATTAACTTATAGCACTATACTACTATAAGATATAAATAATATTTACGTAAATAAATATTAGTATTAAGAATAGTAGTCTAGAAGAGAATTATATAAAGCTTTATATATAAAGAATACTTCTTTTTATTTTATATTTTTCTTACTACTTTTATATACTTCTAAAAAATCTACTAATCTATCTACTAAATATAAAAAACTATTTATACTAAACTTCTCTTTTATACTTATAATAAAGGCTCTAGTTTTTATAATAATAATAATAATATTTAGTATAATAAAATATACTACGTTAGTAGTTCTTACTAGTTATACGTATAGTATATTAAAATTTCTAGTTTTTCTTAAAAAGCTCTTAATAAAAGACTTATAAAATATAGCTATAAGAATAGAGCTATAGAAGAGCTTCTATTAAGATAGTATAAAGTAGATAAAGGTAATTACTAGTAATAAGAGACGCTTTATAGCTTTATATATTATAGGTATATACTATCTTTTCTAAATAGACTTTTTTTCTAATATTCTAGTAATTATAGAAAAATAGTTTAACTAACTTAGTATATTAGATAAAAAGCTAGCTAAAATAGTAAATATACTAGTAATCTAAAATAAGCTAAATTTTATTTAGCTTATTAAAAGTATAATTTTTCTTAGTTAGAGAGAAGTAGTACTTTACTAGCTATAAAAGGTAGTATATATATAGTATAGTATTAAGCTATTCTAATAAATACGTAATAATAAGTAAAATAGATAGTTAGTATACTAAAGAATAGCGTAATATAGCTACTAATATAGCTAGGCTTATAAGTTATTTTATATAAGATATAAGTTACTAGTAATTATATAAGTATTATATAAGTATCTTTAGTTATCTTAAGTTATCTTAAAAGCTTTCTACTAGTAATAAGTCTACTAGGTTTCTTTTTACTATTACGTAGTTATATAAAACTAGTGCTAGTACTAGTTAATAGTTTAGAGAGCTCTTAGTAATATATAATAAGTATAAAGTATATTATAGTTACGCGTATAGTAAATATTATATTAGTAGTAGTATAAGTATAAGTATTATAAGTTATAAATCTAAGCTTATATTAAAGATTTTTTAAGTTAACTTTTAGAGTTTAATATAGTAACGCGTTATAATATAATTATATAATTACGTAATTACGTAATTTAAATAAGTACGCTATAGGCTCTATATCTTAGACCTAGAGAGAAATATACTAATACTATACTAGAAAAGCTTCTTTAAATTAGTAGTATATAGTATATAAGCTATAATTACAAAATTAAGATAAGTATACTAGAAGTATCTATTATTGTTATAACTTCTAAGCGTAGATTAAACTTCTTGTTTATTAAATCTAATACTTCTATTTATTCTGCTAAATCTATTATTATAAATATTATTACCTACTTATAACTTCTTTAGTTCTATACTAAAATACTAATCTTTAGTATTAAGAATTAAGCTATCTACGTAAGTAAGCTCTTAGAGCTTTTATTAAAGCTATCTAAGAAATAAAGATTACTATTACATAATGTAGTAAATATAATAGTTCTTCTACTAGTTATTTATATTAAATAATGTTATAATAGGTTAATAAACTATTACTCTAGATTTTCTTAAGAATATTATAAAACTTATATAGCTTATCTATAAGTTATATCTTTAAAAAATAGATTTAAATTATTAATACAATATAAATAATAAGTCTACTAGAGAAGCTTTATTAGTATTACTCTCTTTAAGTATATTATTATTATTATTAAAGTACTATATCTATAGCAAACGTTATAGAAGAAGTTATTCTAATTTCTATAGTTATATTTAGTAAGTATAAGATATTTAGAAAATATACCTATAATAAAATTACTATGTAAAGTTATAAACTACGTATTATTACTTAGCTCTATATTAATACTTTACTATAATAATTTATTTAAGTAAGCTAATAAATTATTACTAAAGAATAAAGTTACTAGACTTTCTAATAAAACTTATTAAAGGCTTTATAGATATAGTTAAGTACTACTAATAGTAGAGAACTTTAGATATTTAGAAAAATAATTATACTATAAAATTATTAAAGATAGAGTACTTTAAATATAAGAAATAAGTTAAAGAGAAAGAACTTTTAATTTTAACGTCTTAACTATATACTAATAAGTCTAATAGCTTAGTAAGAAGAGCTAGCTAAAAGCTTATTATAAAGTAAGTTAGAAATATATATAAGCGCTAATCTTTTAAGTAGACTCTAGCTATTAATTATAAAAAAAGTACCTTAGCTCTATAAAATAACTTTATTTTAGCGTTAAAGCTAGAAATTTATAAATTATATATTATATACGTAGTTTTAAAAATTCTTTTTATAATTTAGGCTATCTAAGATAAACTACTACGCTACTAATTATAATTTAGATTAGAGCAGAATATACACTTAGAGCTATTATATTTATCTACTTAAGAGTAGTTATATAGCTAGAAAGTAGTAGTATTAAGACTTAAAAGTTAAGCTTTATAGCTATATTAGATATCTTATTAGTATTTTAGCTCTTAATATATATTATATATAAGTACTAGTAATAGATTAAGTAATTATAACCTATAATATAACTTTAAAAAAAATATTAATTAAAGTAATTATATTAGAAAGCTAAGTAAAGACAAAGTAATTTAGTAGATTAAAATACTTAATAATAGTAAGCTTATTAATTCTAAAAAAGTATTAGATGTTCTATCTTTTAATTTAATAGTTAGTATAATAAAGCTATTATCTACTAAGTAAAATATTAAAAATTATTCTAGCTATAATTAAGGTAATAAGTTTAGCTTGTTTATTTATTTTACTTAAAGCTTTATTAAGTTAGAAAGAGAGAAAGTATAAAGATAGTATTCTATTAAAAAAGAATTAAATTATTAGCTATCTTTTTCTAGGCTTACTACTCTAGAACTTATACTTAAGCTAGAAGTTTAAATAATAATTAATTAAAGTAACTAAAACGTTCTTAGTAGTTAAGAAGTAGTTTACACGTCTTAAAGAGGTAACTAATCTAATTTAAAAGTAGAAAGCTTTTAAAGTATTTACCTAAAAAAAAAGCTTTCTTTATTAAGTTACTATAATAAATTTTACTTTAATAAAAAATAAATTAAAAATCTACTTTACTAGAGTAAGTGCTTAAAAGAGAAAAAAGAAAGTTATCTATATTTATAGTTTTCTTTTTATAATTAATATATCTATAAAAATATAAAATAGCTAAGTTTTTTAAAATATACTTTTTTTTTCTTTTTTTTAGAGTCTGTTAGTCTTTACTAATAGGAGTATATTTCTATTCTATATTACTTTAGTTATAATAGCTATATTAAAGACTTTACTTTATCTCTTTAAATAATAATAAAGTAGTATTTATATATCTTATATATTTTATATTATAAAGCTTATAGCTAAATCTTTTGTAATAGTATATAGAACACTTTTAAAGCTCTTAAAATAGCTAAGATAGCTCTATATAAGTAATAGAAGTAATAAGATAGTATAGCTAGTAACTATAGCTAGTAGCTATAGCTTTTAGCTATAGCTTATAACTATAGCTATAGTTTAAGCTATATTTATAAGATAACTATATAAAGTATAGTAGTAATATAGTTTAGAAGAAATTCTCTTATATATATTATTTTTTCTTACCTTTTACATAATAATATTCTACTAACTATAATTTTAAAGATTTTAAAAAGATATCTCTCTATTAACTTAAACTATTCTAACTAATAATTAAATATATAATGTACTATATTCTACTAAAAGATTTATACTTATACTACGTAATCTTACGCGCGTTCTTAAGAACTATAATATAATATAATTATTTAGTCTAGATAAGAACTTACTCTATAAGAAAATAAAACTATACTATTTACTTTTACTTTCTCTATTTATAAAAGAAAAGCTTAATACTACTACTTTAAAAGATATAAGCTTTAGCTATAAAATTAAGTATAAAAAACTCTAAGAGCTTTCTTACTATAGTTAAGTTTAGTATTCTTACTATTTTACTATAAAAAAGTAATAAAGCTAAAGTCTATTATAGCTATACTCTAGAAGTAAGTTTTTAAAAGTAATATAAGTGTTCTAGAAAAATAAAGAAGTAAAACTATAGTAAGTAGATAGAATAGAAGTATAACTTTATATACTTTAAAATTAAGATTAGAATAGCTAAGCTTCTAGTCTATACTAATAGAATCTATTAGATAATAAAAGCTTTATATAGTAATATTAAAGCCTAGAAAAAGTAATATACGTAGAACTAAGTATAAATTCTAGCGTAAATCTAGGCGTAATAAGTATAGCCTTTATTATTATTCTAGAGGTACTACTAGATTATTATAAGGTTACTAGTAATACTCTATAATAGATTATAATATATATAAATAACTAATATAATTAATAGTATAACTAAGAATATAACTAATAATATAAGAATAATATAAAGATAATAGAGAAATAAGAAGTAACTTAGATAAAGCGTTACGCGTATAATACTAGAAGCTACTAGATATAATAGACTAGATAATAGTAGATATACTAAACTATAGCGCCTGCGTAACTACTATAAAAGATATAGTATTATATTACTACTACTATAGTATCTACGTAAGTACTACGTAAGATAGCTAAGTTATTATAATATTACTAGTACTACTATAAAACGTACTACTAAAGGTATACTAGAGTTATTATATTATTACTACTACTACTTTTATTTTTATTAATATTAGTAAATAAAGAAAGTAATTAGCTAAGACTTTAATTAATGTAAAGATTATAATAACTTAGTTATTATTATCTTTTTATTTTTATTAAGCTTTATTAAGATTGCACTTATTATAATTTCTTAATAAATTAGAAAAATTCCTAGTAAATCTAATTGCTTACGTAATTAAGATTTTAGTAGCTAGTTTTAATCTACTACACTAGAAGATTCTAAAACACCTCTATTTATCTTAGCCTAGTTAATATTAGAGTTATTACGTAATTTAATAACTCTTATCT